>NW_007579157.1:81150-172747 GCF_000690725.1 Stegastes partitus
AAAAAAAAAAAGGAAAAAAGATTCGAGTACTAACTTTACGTCCTCGCTTTGAGTGTTTTACGACAGCTTCGGTCGCGTTTACGTCACCGTAAACCGCAATGGACTAGCTGAGAATAATGATATGAGATAACTGAACACTGTAACGCTACTTTACTGAATTCTGTCCACCTGAGGCCGTCGAATCCCGATAAAGTTAAACATTTCCCATTGAGCGGCCTTTGTCTCCGCGCCACGGCTAAATAAATAGTTTTATTGATTCTCAGTGTCCTTCTGTGAGGCGAGAAAGCGACGAGAGCCAGTGGAAGAAGAATTGCTTTTAGCCAGTCATTGCCATGGCCTCCGAAAGCGGCGACAGCAACATGGACAGAGAGATGATTCTGGCCGACTTTCAGGTGTGTCTCCTTCTTCTGTGCCTAATATTATGCTCGGTAACGTGTCGGCGGTGGGTGAAGTGCTCCGGGCTGATGTCAACAACAGCACACACGACCTGGCCGCCGTCGTAAACAGCAGCTTTCTGAGGCTAGCACAGCGAGCTAACACACTGACAGCTCGCTAACCTGACTCTGAACACACTTACTAGCTGCGTGCTCGCTAACTAGACAGCGGCTCCCCAAAGCTGCCGACGCAGACTGCGGAGCGTTTTGTGTTTTTCGCCGGTTTCGAGTTTCCCTGCTCGACACACGGTTAGCTAACGCGGAGCTACGACGACGCTCCCGGTGACTGTCAGCTTGTTTACACGTCGCCTGTTGTTTTGTTTCACAGCCTCGTTAGGAACCGTGTCACCCTCGAAGACAGCAGCCTCTCTAACCCAGTTTGCAGTTCAGTTGAGACGTTAATCTCTTCCAAACTGGCAGTAGTGAAGCATGCTGTTTATTTTATCAGCGCTAAAACAAAATGTTCTCCTAATGAACTGCAGGCCTTCTCTGTGGTGCCTCCTCCAGTGTTGTTGTCGCTTCGTGTTTTCAACCAGCAGCTTCACTTTAATCATGTTTGACAAGAGAGTTAACCAGCACTGAGGTGTGTGTTTTCCACTGTTTGATCTGAGGGGAATTTGGATGTTTATTAGGGCTGAACAACTTCTGATCTGACTTCCACATTCACTGTGCAGTAGATTTAAATATGACAGACTATTATCTAGTGAGGACACAGCAGAAAGAGGATGGCATGAATTTGTAAAAAAACATTGCCATGACAGCTTAAACCCAGACGTGCTGAATAATATATGAGGTGTGGCTGTTAAATAATAAGACTTGTTTGACGACAGATTTAGTCGGATTTAAGGTTGGCGAGGTAACGTCAGATTAAACTGTGGCTGTCAGGACCACACTCAGACTAACACTGAACATGGACCAACTTCAAGATAACAGATCAATAAAAACCATAGCCTACTGATCACATAAAATCACCGTTCCTGGAGGATCCCTGGAGCTCAGTGCACAGACAGTAAGAGGGGAAGGTCAGCGTTTATAGAGATGCATGCAGTTTCAAGGCCATTGTTTTATAAGCATCATACATTTTTCAGATGGGGCAACTGGAAATCTTGTGGTGGCAAATAAAAGCCAGAAACCATAACTGAATTTGAAGAATTGTATTTGTAGTGTAGCGGCTAAGCTGTGTCAGTAGGAGAATTAAGAAATCGCACACTGACGTTTTGTGGTTTCTTATTTAACTGTGATGTGCATAGACTATTTCAGAAACAGTTAATATTATAATTAATGGTCATATCTTTATTTATACAGCACATTTCAAAATCCAAGTTAGACAGGGCTTCACAAAATATCAAAATAAAACAGATATGAAATCACAACAAACCCAACAAAGTGTAAAACCAGCACAGTGGAGAAACAAAGTGTTAGAGATATTGAAACACATGACACAGTTCAAAGGAAGTTCAAATAAAACAGGAAAGGTTCACCGATAAAAGTCTGGCTGCGTTCCAGTAGTCATGCTATCATACTTTATCGTACGCCAGAAAAAAAGATCTGCTAAGTCCTAATACACAGTAAGTCAAATGCAGTCTGCCAGAAATACACGGATGTTATACTACATTTGATTTTTTTCAATATGGAAGCCAGCTGGCGTTTCTGACCCACAATCCTCAGTGACACGGTTACATCACGGCGTCTCGCACGAGTATAAACAAGTTTTAGCTGCTGACAGCAGACAGACCGATGACGGCTCAGTTCACTCAGCAGACTGCGACGGTCAAAGTTTAAGGGTCGCTATCATGATGAAGCAGTGTGTCCCAACTGTATGCAGACTGCCTGAAACAGCGCGAACTTTGCAGCTGTGGTACAAAAAGACAAAACATGCAATTTGGAATGCAGCCTGTGTTTTAAGAAGAGATTTTTGAAAAGATCACAGACTCACCCGACCTGATTTTCTCTGGCAGATCGTTTGAGAGCCCAGGGGCCCCGAATGCAAACTTTCTGTCCCCTTTAGGAAAAAAAAAAAACCTCTACCTGCTGATCTCAAAGTGTGTCCTGGCACATACAGTTCTAAAAAGTGAGAACTGTAGCAAGGAGAGCCTTAAAGTAGATGCTAAAATCTTAAAATCTGTCCTTAAACATACTGCAGGTCAGCGTAAAGAGGCTGAAACAGGAGCGATGTGATCATGTTCCTTGGTTCTGGTTAAAAGTTTTTTGTTATTTGGGTGACTGCTGTTCAAAAAGAGAAAAGAGATGCTGCAAATTATTTGAAGGGGGGAAAGTTCAGCTATAGGCAAAACATCAAGTTTATTTAGGAGTTTAATGTTGAATAATCTGTCCTTGTGTTACGACGGTTTATACAACAACAGCTAAGTATGGCACAATAAAATGTGTTTTCATTGTTACGGGGCTGCATTTAGTTCTATTTCGGTTTAATAACTAGAAAGGTCACGTTCTGTAACGCATGCATATTTCCAATATTCTCACTGCTGCAAATTTTCAGCAGTGAAAAAGGCAAATAGGAAAAAACAGCAACTCGTATGCAAATTGCAGCCTTTGCAGTTTTCTAATTGCATTGTGTTAAATTGCAATTTTGATGTGAAATCGATTAATTTCTCCTCCCTGATGTGTGACTCATTCGGATTAAGACAGGCCACAGGTTTAATTAGGCCACTGGCAGCAACACGTCATCACACGTCGCAAAGACAGTTTATAGAGCTAAAACTGCAAAGAAAAGAGTGTTATTGTTTATTAACACGCCTCCTCTGAAGTCTAAGTTATTAGGGCGCTACTGTAGCATTAAGCCCCGTGCAGTCCGACAACGCTCAGACATCAAGGTGATAATTTTCAAATGTTTGAACCAGTTGTTCTCTCTCTGGTTAGATGTTTTCAGTTTTATTTTGCTGCTGGGGCGTCTGATTCGGATTTGAGTTGTGTTGCGTGAAACCAGAAACTTCATTAAAATACACAAAACAGTAATTTCTTATAAAACTTCAAAGGTACTTAAAGCAGCATTGTGAGCACTTTAAACTGTCAAGTGAGAGTTCTAATTTGGAGTTTGTTTTTCCCTTCAGTCTTACATTTTTTATCTCCCGTCGTGTCCGAGTCAGTTATCAGTAAGAAACAGAAGCTTATGGGTGTGATTTTGAAAACATCACACTGTCTGCAGCGTTTTCTTTTCTGGAGACTCTTTAAACCGGTTTTTACCTTTTAAAAGTAAAAATTGAAATTCATTTTCACAAAGGTGGGTTAACCAAGCGTAGTAATCCTGGTTTTGTGGAGCACCTGTTGCTTAGAGATGTCACACATTTAACAGGTATTTTACTGCTCTGCTGTACAAGAACAACTGATTAAAGGCGGAAAAATACTCGCAAAACCATAGTTTTACTACCTACAATCCAAACATTTGGTCTTTGTGTGATAAAAGTCTGTGTTTCTGTTGTTTACACAGCGACCCAGTGTTGGTTTTAAACTCTTTTTGTTATCTGTCATACCCAAGTTATTAAAATTCTTTTTACCTTTAACCGTAGCTGGCAGAGGCATACCACCGGACCTCTGCCTCAATAAAATAATCACATCCTTAGTTTTATCTTTTATTTAAATAACGGTTGCAGATGAGTTCATAAAATCGTCTTCCTCCTGAACCGGAAGTAAACCTGAATCAACAGTTTAATTCAGGATGTGTGTGTTTAACTGCAGGTGTCTACAGCTGATTGTATGAACTGTTAAAACGAGCAGATGAAATATAAAACTCTTCTGGAGCACCTGCGGCACAGGTGCAGGTATCTTTGTGTACAGCATTTACAACAAGGTTTAATGATTTAGAGGCAGAGTTAATTAAAGGAGGTTCAGCAGAGGAGTTACATCACCGTCAACTCATAAACTTGAATCACAGTCAAAACTCTTTTATTGTTCCCCTTTCACCGGCTTCTGGAAGGATTTTATGAAGGAAAGAAGTCGCGGTGACTGATCTGACACCAGTATTTGCCTGCTCTTGTTCTCGGTACAAAAAATGCCCAACATTTGAGCATCCCAGAGCTCGACAAGCTATTTCTCTAAAGGTTTTCTTGCTTTAGGCTGTTGACATTTAAACGAGTGTTAATGCTGCTGACTTACTGCCCCACTTTCTCGTCGTGCAGCATTTGTGCTACATGTGATTCTGCTTATTTTACATTTCAGGAGGAATACCAATAGATAACGCTATCTATAACGATATCATGAGGGCTGCAGTTGATATCGGTGTGTCCCAGTGCACTTTTGGCACCGTAATCCTTTTACACTTTGAGGAGGACGCTTTGTTTGGACCGCTATGGAAGCTTTAGAAATTCAAGGTGTCAGTGTGTGAACAGTACAAACTCCAGCAGCTGACAACTGCTACTTCTAGCATCGATAGTGTGTTTTCCTGAACCTTGGAGATTAGTTTCTAGCAAGCTCAGTGTATGCAGAACTTCTATTCCTCCTGTTTTGTTGTGAAATGTATTTTTTCTGTCACAGCAGATCTGAATGTTACATATAATAAGCTGCAGCAAAACCTCGCACAATGCCTTTCTCTTTTGTAATTCACTGTTTTTTTTCTTTCTTCCCACAGGCTTGCACAGGAATTGACAACATTGCAGAGGCAATCACTCTGTTAGAGCTTAATAACTGGGATTTAGTGGTAAGTTCATTATCTGCAAGCTTTGGGCTTTGCTCTTGGACATGCAGGCTTAGTCTGTGTGGAGTATGAGTTCAAGAGGGCACTTAGCATCCAGTAGCATCATTTCATCCCCTGGTTTTTGTTCCCCTCATGGCAGCAGCTATGACAGAAAATGCGTCCCGAGAGGCGCGATCGAGTGTGTGTCGTATTTAGAGAGACGCTATGAGAAAGACGTGTCCTGCCAGGTTCATATTAATTCACGATGAGCCCCTTACAGCGTATTGGAAGGGGTCAGTCTATATTTAGAAAGATGCTGGCAGCAGTTCAAAGCAGGCAGCGGCAGCAGCAGGACAGACGGCGAGGACTGGACTCGCTGCAGCTGTAAATCTGATGACTTGCAGTTCCTCCGCAGTAGGTGTTAGTTTTTGTAAAAAAAAAAAACAGATCTGCTTGTGGTTTCCTGGACGTTGAGTGGAGACGGTAAAAATAGAGCTGCTGGGACACTTCCCCCGAAATCTGCAGCACTGTCTCCCCCAGAAAAGGCTGGAAAATGGTCAACGTATCCTCGATGAAGCTCTAAACAAACAGATGCATGCATTAAATATATCATTTGTTGTGTGAATTACTACTTTTGCGATCTTTGATGCTAAGATTTTTGTTTCTTTAGGAGTGGATATGTTTTTTATTGCAGGCACAATTGAGGAATATGCTTTGTAATAATAATAATCGTTATTTATAGAACAGTTTTCAAAATTCAAGTATAGGGCAACAAAATAAAACAGACAAGCCATAAAATCATCAAAATTCACACAACATGGCGTATAGAAACCCAGACGGTGAAAGAAAATGTAAAAAAAATGTTGGATTTGACAGCATTTGACGTTTGGCAATGTGACCGCTAACTCATATTCATGTAAGTTCAACAAGCAAGATTGGGTCAAAAACATAAAATACAAGTTTGTCAATGAGACGAAGTCATTTAAGGTGAAAATCTTAATGGACAAAGATCTTTTAAAGTGTCCTGGAAGCTGAGGGTTGCTGCATTCGTCCCAGCCTTTTATAAATTATTGATGTTTCGTCCTGAAATGCGCTCGGTTCGGCTAGCGGACCTCGTCCTTGTGACTGCTACAATATAAAAGCTGTGAGGCAAAGTGCTGGGAAGAGTCGGCTTTATGTGAAGAGGTGGAGTTGCATTTATTCACCCGTCCTGTGTCCAGGTGTGCTGCAGGTGCCATGTATGTTTAAAAAAGAAACAGAAAATCAAAGTTACAAAGCACTCAAAGAAATATTCACACAACTCCTTCAGTATAATCCACTTCTCCACCGGCCAGTGTGCTCATATTTCTTATTATAATGTGGAGCCAAATACACTGTTTGCCTTTCACATGCACAGAATCTGCCTCATCCTGGTGTCTGTCATTAACCACCTCTACCAATGTGTGTTGTTGAACAGTACTGATGACAAACACCAAGCAGCTACTCCTATTAAAACAGCCACCCGTTAATTTTAGTGTCACTTATCTGTCAACTTGTATTTTCTGAAACAAATCCAAGATGCCTACACCCAGTTTTCTCAGCTAAGGAGCAGGATATAAACTTTACAGCTCAGCAGCGGGTGCAAGAGTGACTTTTTGTTACTCTAAATTTATTCCAGCGCTTTTCCTGAGGGTTTCGGTACATCGTGCAGCCTGTTTGTACAACATGTTGTCGCTTTTAAAGGCTCTGCACGGCACACATTTTGATTAGTCACAGAAGGAAAAGCAAATGCTGCTAATAGCCGTAGTAATGACTCCGTTCTGTTCAGGAGTCCCATTAAACCGGGAAAGTACGCCTGCGACCCAGCATGTGTAATACCAGGACCTGTCACTGATTTTCTAGTTCCCTGTTGTGACACGTCAGAGTGATTTTAACAAAGAAAAGGGCTGTCATCTCTTTGTATTTTAAAGATTATCAGTATAAGCCACTGGGGGGAGAAACCGGTTAATAACACAGGAAAGTGCAACGAAGTCGTGCCTGTACAAGTGAATTAAGAAACACGAGTGTTACCTTTAAAGCAGCAGAAATCATCATCAGAAAGGGGAATTTTCTAACTCTGACAAAGACTCTTGTTTGTGGCACTTGCAGACATGCGTGAGGTCAGAAGATAATGCTGCATGAAAGGTCAGCCGTGAGATGTTTAGCAGCGCTGGGAGGACTGAGGCGGCTGTTCTCTTCATTTAACTGACTGCTTCATGAACCGTTCCTTTAGCAATATCTTGAAAAGTGAAATGTGCATCGACACACACTTACTTCCCTTTTTTGCTTTTACGTTTTTTTTCCTTCGTTCAGCACAAAGCAAAGCCTGGACACCAGCACAGAACGACTAACTGTAGTTTGCTTGTTGTGCAGCGCAGAATAGTGAGCCTTCTGGAGAAAACAATCGATTGTCCGTTCAGACAAAAGCTCGCCGCACAGCTGACAGTCGTTGCATGTGTCCGTTCAGTCCTCTTTGTTCCGACCGCTCGCTCTCCTTGAATATTCCAGCTCTGTCACGTTTTGCCAGCATTTGTTTGGAAACTTTGTGCCAGCACATGTCACAAACTCACTCTGATGTTTCAAAGTCCGTCAGTATAACTGGTGAATGTTGCTCCGATCAGGTTTGTGAACATTTAGGTACCTAAAAATAAGAATTCCCAAAGGTTTCAAACCACAAATGATGCATTTTATAGGATTATATGACATCGTAGAGGCCAGAAGTCATCATTCGGGGATTGCACACAGTTTGTATGTTTGAGTTTTCTGATGAATGATAATAAAATAGTCCTGTTAAAAGTGATATGAGTGAATGTTAGGATGCAGTCTTTAAAATGTCCAGACAGTGTAGAAGTGCTTACTAGTCTTTTTACTCCTTGTGCATCGGCTGCTGTTGCACCTTTTGTCATGGTTACTGTTTGTTTTTACTGCCTATCTGGGAAATGCAGCAGCGTCGTCGTTGTGCATCACGGTGTCTACTTCTGCTTTCGTTTACAGGCGGCCATCAACGGGGTGATACCACAGGAGAATGGGATCCTACAAAGGTAATAAAAAAACGATGCTGGGCATTCATATCACGTTTAATCAGAGGAAACGTATCAGCTGACTGTGCTGCGCTGAAGGAATGTCACCTGACCAGCATGTCATGCCGAACTTCAGTGCACTGTTGTGTTTTTGTTACGCTAGCATGACTGTGTAAAAAGCTATACGGAGGACGCCAAGGAGATGTGAATACCTGGGCACGGGGGTTGTCTGTCGTGTTTGCAAAACAGCTTTTAAAAAAACACAAAAAACAAAAAGATCAGGAAATATTAAACCAAGGTCTGATTGTATTACCAGTAAATTGAAATCCTCACCCCAGCAATGAGCTGGCAAGGTGAACTCTGTGCAGATTTGGCACGAATACATTTTCTGCCTTTTCAAATAAATGACGTTTAGGATGTTAAACCTTAAAAGACATGTTTGTAGATGCACATCCACATGCATCGATACATGTCCAGCACATAAGGCAGAGGCTGCAGAGCTGGAGTGTGTTGCTCCTGCTATGGTTTCTATTCTGCTGTTTAATAGAGGAATGATATAAAAGACTGCAACTGCAAGGACACTTTCTGCCAAGAATGGAGTTGTACACAGTTTCTGAATAGAAAAGGTTTCTTTAAGAGGCTTTGTGCCCTTCACTTTCCCTCAACGGTTAGTTGACACTCGTGAATGCAATGAGCTAATCTAAACCCTCTCAAACTGGCGACGTTCTGTTAAACCGTTTTTATTTTGTGTACACACTCGTGCGCATGCATGCATGTGCTGCGATGTGGCTAAGGCCCTTGGGCCATGAGAATATTGCTGGTCTTTCTCGAGGGCACACATTGCTCTGAAAGGAAGCTGGCTGGCAGCGTGACCAGCAGCCAACACATTTACTAAATGGCTGGCATTGGTATGAGTAGGCTGGCGTTGCCCAGTAAACAGACTCTGATGACGTGACCTGAGCTGGGGCCAGTTGGAGGTTTCGCCAGCACTCCTGTCGCAAATGCATTTCCCTCCTCCCTTGTGTCCTCTTCACTCGGCAGAATTATAAGAAGCCTGTCTTGTCGGTAGGAGCGTCAGAAAATCATTTCCTTGTAGAACTGGATAGAAATCCTCAGTCTCCGGTGTAGACAGGTTGTCCACAGGTGAAGGCCTCGACAGTGTTTTCTGCTTCAGGACACCTCTTGTACGGGAGTAGAGCGCCATCTAGACGTTGGGAATCCCACAACTGCACCCAAACAGACATTTAACGGCTTTTAGAGTGAAAGTGCACTCAGAGGCTTTTTGAACTTGTGTCGACAGCTCTTCCAATAAACAGTTTTTGCAACATCTTGAGCAATTCTAAGAATCATCTTGACCAGACCGCTCACATTTTTTCCTTAAATGTTTGTCCTGCTGCCCCATTAGTATATCATCTTTATCTCACTGTCACTTCACAACACATTAGTGACATGATGGCAGTCTGTCTGGTGCACCTGAGTGTGCCAAATGCTGCACCTGCAATTACGACCACGGCCGTTAAATCTATATTCCACATTGTATGGACAAGGCTTTCATTGGGAAAGTTTGTATTATTGCACGCAGACATAAGAAATTAACAACATCACACTTGTTTTATGTCACAAAGGAGGATTAACTCGAGGTTTTACAAACATTTGTTATTGATATATTACCTCAGAACAAGCTAACACATGTCAGCTTTTCTCAAATACCTGGTTTTCTGCATTATTTGAGCATTAAATCTTCATCTAAGTCACAAATACAGATGCACTGAGCATATTCGTCGACGTCCATGCCTGTATTGAGCATGCTAAGGTTGAAGATGCAATTCTAATTTAAAGAAAAAAAAGACCACTAACGAGTGGGTTAACTTAGCTGCTGCTCACTCCGGTGGCTTGGTGGAGGAGACAGTTATAATGTGCTCCCATAGAGTCGGGTTAATTTGCCTCCCCATTGGTGCGGCCTGTTTGTGGAGGTTTTGTGTCAGTCGACCTTCGCCTCAGGACAGTGACCTCACCGAAGTTGTGGGCCAAATAAAATAGAGCCTTTGTTTCGAAAGCCCGAGTTTGGCACTCTGCTCTCGCAAGACAGTTGCTGCTTACACTTCAAGGAACAAAGGGCACACTTTGTTCATCGTTAAAATAAAAAAAAAAAAGACTTTATTTACTGTGTGCAGCATGGGGAATATGCTGACAACAAAACCATGTGAGAAGTGAGCAGATACCGTAAGACAGAGCTTGTTTTTGTTTCTCAGAGCATTTTGGTGGTTTCTTTCATCTCTCTTCACTGGTGTCTGTCCTTCACGGTCTTTGATAAAACATGATTTTTAAAAAATATTCTCCTCTGTGCAGTAACTTCTCCAGCGAGGCGAGCCAGGCCAGCATGTACGGACCTCCCAGCCACTCAGAAGCAGCCGATGCAGCAGCAGGAGGCTCAGTTCCTCCTCCCTCCTCTTCGTCTTCGTCCTCCTCCCCTCCGTCGTCCTCGACCTCGGCGTTTTGCCCCGTCAACCCCTCCTCCCGACACATCGTAGAGCGTCAGTCCCGGATGCTCAACTTCAGGGTGGAGTACCGGCAACGCTCTGTAGAGCTGGTACTGGAGGAGGGCCGCACAGTCGGTGAGCACGCCGACTAACGCAGCGCACTCAGAACACAGTTTTCACGCTGCCTTTTAGTGCACGAAGGGCTATAAGTAAAATGTTCCTCTGCACCTTGTCGTTTCCAACTCGCAGGAGAAATCAAAAAAATCCTCGAGACAGAGCTTGGTGTCCCAGTGTCCAAAATGCAGCTGAAGGGATGGAAGAGCGGCGATGTGTCTGACAGCGTGAGTGAAAAAGTTCAAACACACGATGGCGCATTAAGAAAAAAGAAAAGCACTGATGCAAGCTAAGTCTGTTGCTCCTGTTTATCTTGTTCTTTTTTTATTTGTTTTTTTGCAGTTTTAACCAAAAGCACACAAGAAACACCACATTATTAGCAATGTTTTGTTAACCACATTTGTAATTCTAGCTTTGTAGTGCAAGTTAGAGGCTCCCTTCTCAATATTCATACATAGAAAATGATGCATTGAGATGTCCTGAGCACAAATGTCCTTGTTGTATCTAACAGAACCAGTTTGAAGTTGTGTGTGTCTCTGTGTTTGTAACCAGACGGTGCTGAGAAGTTTACACCTGCCCAAGAACAACAGCCTGTATGTCCTGACCCCAGACATCGCCCCTACTGCCAGCACCAGCAAAAACAGGTATTCAGGCCACCGCACTCCAGCTCTTCTTCTTGTTATGTGCTATCTCACAACAGATCGTCTTTATCTTCTCATGCTGGTACCCATACTGTGTCTGCACTCATGGCTCACGTACTGTAAGGTGTTTTCCTGCTGCGTCAGTGGGTGCAGACCGATTTGGACTTAGCACACAGTTCTGTTCATACTTCAACAGGTATGAGTCGGTCTGCACCACAGACGGTGGCATAGCCCCTCGTATCGAACACAGAGAAAGACAAGGAGCTTTTTGCACTTATAGGTTAAGCTGAAAGTCAATGTGAGTATTTCTGAGGTGTGTCGAGCACAGAGGACAGACATAGCACAGGATTTCTGCAGAACTTGTAACTTCCTATGATGTTTGGGTGTGCAGAAATCAAAGCACCGGCAGCCACTACTTCACTTACAACTCCTCTGCAGCTGTGGAAAGCATGACTCTGCTGTAAGTTTGTGAGGACTCAAGGCTGTCCTGCTGGTAAAATCAGCATTAAGGTTCATTCACAGATACTTTCCACAAGTTTGCTTTTCTGCAGACTCAGGAGAATAACCCACAGTTCATAGCAATGTGATGTTAAACACTGGGTTAGAAGGGGAAGCGTTTAAAAAGCTAAATGGAAGAAGCAACTAATCACAATTCACATCTAAATATTAATACATAGCTCACTGGTGATTCACAGCCACAACAGTGTGAAGTTGTTTGTCCTGTTATGGCATCATGATGATCAAACATAGTTTTCCTTAAGATAGTAAAAACTGTGACAATAAATATCTACAACTATGATAATAACAAACATGTTTAGGCATCATAAAGCAAGCGTGTTTATTTAGATAGCACCTCATCGTACTCGAAACGTATTCAAACTGCTTTTAAAAGCGTGTGAGAATTCATAAAGCAGAGTAAAACTAAATAAGAAGAACAAACTGTACAGACGAGTGGAATAAAGTGAATGCAAATTTTGGGGAATAGTTAAAACTGATCGGCTAAAACAGCGTAAGATATGAAAAATAAGAAAGTGTACAAAATAAAGTATGCAATGAAATAGAAAGAAGCCCTTATAATTAGGGAAATAAAACTGCACAATACAAGTACTGGCAGTTTAGGAAAGACTCTAACTAGATAATTAAAAGCAGTGGATTAAAGAAGTGTCTTTAACTTGCTTTTTTAAAAAAGTGGAGCAGCTTCCAGTAACGTCATGACTAAACACTATTCCACTGTGTCTGCAGACTGACCTGCAGATCTGAGAGAGCTTACAGGCTTCAGCAAACATATCTTTACTATATTTTAGGCCCAGAACATTCAGAGACTTACAGATAATAAGAAATCCAGTTTTATTTTTGGAAGCCAGTGGAGAGCTCTTAGAATCAGACTAATGTGTTCTCTCTCTTCTTGGTGTAGCAGCATTTTGTCATGTGTTATTGCAAAGTTATCTCATTCCAATCTACAACTTTGTGAGCCTTTGCAGCCTTTAACACTTGATATCGCAGTACCTAAGAGTGAACACCAGGTGGCGGTCTGCGTCCACTTACGAAGAGGGAATCCAGCAAGTCCCATTTTCATTGATCTATTAGGACGCATTGACCTGCTGGCGAGCATTCATTTTCTCACATCCATTGTGACATTTTGAGAGTCTGCTGCCACAATCTTGGCGTGTTGTGTAAATAATCATTTCCACCTCGCCTCTATGTGTTTTTCAGCCCGATATTGTTGCTTGCTGAAGGTTGTTTTACGTCTTGCTCCTCAGCAGCAGCTTAAATGACGTCCTCATCCTATGCATTTTAATCCTTTTTTGTTTAAATCACTGGCAGCTCGCTGCACAAACGCCGCCCGGTGACAATATAGAGGCTTCGTGAAGCCGGCGTTCTCCGTCCAGAGGTTGTTGCGGTCGTCTTAGTGGATGCACGACAGTATTAGCAACCTTTCCCTCTGAAATGTCAGGCAGCTCAGTGTAAAGTCACGGCAGTAATATAATCACAGGTGGCAGCTGAACAGATGTGATTGTCCTTCCATCAGTATCAGGTAAACCTCATCCGAAGAAAGAACATTTCCCCTCTCGTTTTACCTCTTTGCTGTGGGATCGTGTTTTTATTTTAAGGTGCATTGGAATAGTAAAAAAAAAAAATAGACAGAATGGTGCAGTGAATTACGTTAATTTCCACATGCGTGTTTTTTAATTTACCGCAATACGTAGGTGGTTGGACAGCTTGAGTTTGTGCGAGTGTTTGCCGTGTGTCGTCGTCCCGTTGCTGCGTGCCACTGTATCGCAGACATTTCTAGGCCGAATGAGGGTGATGAGGATGCACGGCGCCGCTCCCGTAATTATTAAAGGAGCGGCTCGTATTTTTAGAAGCTCGCGTCTCCGAGGACGTCGTCTGTGAGTCAGTGAGCAATAAATAAATGCATTAAGGGAGATTAAGTAGTTTTAAATCGCAAGAGGCGCCATTAAACGGTGAAATTATGCACCCTGAAATTAATAAAGTAGATGGTTTTTTTTTTTAAATTGACGTTTGATCTGCGTTAAAGACGAGGACAAAAGGCGACGTAGGCTCTCGGAGCTATTCTTTTCCGAGCAAACAGTGGCGTTATCGACCTTTTTAAGATTTGAACAAAGCATCTGTAAGTTGCGAATCTCCAAATTAAAAACACTCCTCCAATCCTCTTCTGTTTAGGAAAGTTATGAAGTAGAGCAGGAACACTCAGGGACACTTTTGGTATAACATTCTGTGAGCCAGGTTTGCTGTGTCTCAACGAATTGTTTATTGAAATTTCCCGTTTTATCAAAAAGAAAAGCAGACTTGATCTTTTGACAAATTCCGGCAGCCCTCCTCGCAGATTCATGTGTTCAGGAAGGAGGTTTTCTTTTTTTTTCCTTTCTTTCTTTTATAGCGTTGCGTACAATCGCCCCAGTTTGTTGACCGTGGATTCGAAATAAAGAATTGTACTCTCTCTCCCTCCACCTCCCCCCCTCCATCCACCCAACCCAAAACAAGCATCCACATGTCAGCAGAACACATGTAAAAGAAGTCATTTGGCAGTTTGCCGCTTCGCCTGCTAGTTAGGCTAAGTGGTAGTTATATTGTGTTGGCAGCTAATGGCCCTCATCTCCCCAGTCTTCCCTCCCCTGCTCTGCTCTCCTCTGCCTCTCCTCATCTTCTCACTCCCCCACTAACTGCTGTGTCTTTTTAGCAGC
The DNA here is from genome assembly GCF_000690725.1 of Stegastes partitus. Classification (NCBI taxonomy): domain Eukaryota; kingdom Metazoa; phylum Chordata; class Actinopteri; family Pomacentridae; genus Stegastes; species Stegastes partitus. The sequence continues at coordinate 95,691 of NW_007579157.1, forward strand.
ACCGTTGCCATTTCTCCAAGTGTCATCGATATCATTTTGGGTGTCAGGAGCTCATTATTCCGTGTGAGCTATTTCAGTGGTGGACAGTTGGGGCTGAAAGGAGTGGGTGGGCTCCCGGGTGTATGCACATGCACATTTGTCTGTATAAATGTGTGTGTGTGTGTGTGTGTGTGGCGACCCTGCTGTCACACTGGGAAGAGGATAGGTGACAGATCACAGAATATGAGGGGAGCGTTCCCCCCCGTAGCGAGACCAAACAAGCTGTTAGCTGGCAGTAAAAATAAACCGTGGTCGCACCGTTACATCCACAGTATGTGCAATTTGTGCGCGGCGTCTGCAAATTTGTTGCCGTAGACTGCGAAGGCCTCGAGCCTGAAGTTTGCAGGAAGCACACATTATCAGCAAAGCATCGGCTCAGGGCACTAATGTGTTATGATGGATCTGATCCGGTATCGCTGCCGTCTTGTTTACAGCCATAATTGAATTCCTCTTCCTAAATTTCGCTGCGACTTTGACACAACTCAGATGCTAATTTTTACTCAAAGTTGAGTCTGTCACACAGATGGCTGTGACTTATTGTCTCATTATTGCAAGAATTAAATAATTTCTTCTGTTTTTGGTTTCACTGCTGTCATGTTTACGTAATATTACAGCCACAGTTATTACACAGAATTGAATTCCCCCTCCTAAATTCAACTGCACCTTACTTTTACTCATTTCTACTACTTAAAATAGAGTCCTTCACACACATGGTTGTGATTTATTGTCTCTTTATTGCAATAATTAAATAATCTCTTATGTTTCTGGCATCACTTCCATCTTATTTGCATAGTTTTGCAGCCACAGTTATCACCCACATTTGAATTCTTCCTCCTAAATTCAACTGCAACTTACTTTTTCTCAGTTTAACTACTCAAATTAGATTCTTTCACACACATGGTTGGGATTTATTGTCTCTTTATTGCAGGAATTGAATAATTTCTTCAGTTTTTGGTTTCACTGCTACTTCATATTACAACCACAATTATGACCCACAATTGAATTCCTCCTCCTAAATTCAACTCTAACTTACTTTTTCTCAGTTTAACTACTCAAACTAGAGTCTTTCACATACACGGTGGAGATTTATTGTCTCTTTAGTGCAATAATTAAATAATCTCTTATGTTTCTGGTGTCACTGCCGTCTTATTTGCATCGTATTGTAGCCACAGTTATGACCCACATTTGAATTCTTTCTCCTAAATTCAACCCTAATACAACTTAAATGCTCACTTTTACTGTATTTGCTGCTCATATTAGCGTCTGTTACACACGTGGTTGTGATTTATTGTCTTTTTATTGCAGGAATTGCATAATTTCTTATGTTATTTTGGAAACAAAGCTCCAAATATGTGCAAATCGTGACTCTTTTGTACTTTGGCGTGATCTTATACATCACAACAACATTTAGTATTCTCTGACTTTAAACAAGCCAAACCCACTGCAGCACTGCACAGGTTCACATTAGGTCAAAAACCTGATTTGCTTTGTTTTTAAGCTGCACTTCCTTCGAGTTTCATGCCTCAACCAGTAAAACCTGCCTCTCAGCTTCTCCTCCCAGCTTGTGATCATCATCATCTAATTAACCATCATAAACCCAAATATAACAGAAAATCTAATTAGTAACATTTTATAAAACTAAATTCATAATTTCCGTCTAAGTTGTCTGTTTGTTTGTCTTAACTTGGATGGATTTTGCACACTCCAAAGCCATTTTCAAACAGGCATCCGGCAACAATGTTTGCTTCAAATATCCACACGCGCAGTCGCCTCTTTATTAAGTGCACTTGTACAATCTCATGCAATTTGGTGCGACAGCTCTGCCACAAATTCTGCCGCCTCTTATGAAGAAGGAGCGATGACGACGTTGTGTGAATTCATGCGTGTGTTTAAGGCCAAGGTGAAAGGTGGAGTTGCACAGACAGGTGGTTGTAATCTTTCAAGAGGGAGCGGCAGAATATTGGTGCTGTTCGGTACAACACATCAAAACAAAAAAACTCAGATTACACACCTCTGTGAATGTGTCAGAGAAGTTGTTTTGGGTGATATTACACTGTGTAGGTGTGTGTAGTATAGTGGAACATCTTCAGCTTTCACTCAATTAAGATCGGGCGCCAATTTAGTTTAATGTGCAACAAAACACGCTCGGGTGGAAAATATCAATTTTACAGCATCATAAATCTCTAATGTGTGTTTTGTGGGATCCAACAAGCATTTTTTTGTCTTCAAATAGAGTAAATACACTTTGTGAAATAACATTTTGGTTCAGATTTGTTTTGCTTTGTTTGTTTCAGCGTCGTCCATCTTTGCAGCTTTATCGAAAAAGACCTGAATATGACTTACAGAGACATAAAGCTGCTTTTTGATGTGCAGGATCTACTTTTAGGGAAGGTGCTGATATTTTTAACACATTTACAATCTGTGGTTTACAATCAAGGTGGAAATAGCTCTTATTAACTAATGGAAATGGTTGTTTCTCTCACTAAAAGTTGTGCTGCAGTGACGAAAGCTATTTTCCAAGAATTCAAACACTGTCGTCAGGTTAAACTTTAATTTGAATGAGGTTAGTGAAAAAGGCAGCGTCTCCTAAACTATGTCTACTTGTGTGTAGTTGCAGACTCAGAAGAGAGTTATCCACCCAAATTTAATTTCGCGATGCTTATTTGCTTCAAATTGTTGCTGAGTAAAAATGCAAATGTCCCATAAATGGTAATATCCCTGGCAATTACTTTGTAGAGCTTGGCTGATGCAGTACACGGACCTAAACCAAACCGACTGATTAAATAGTGCTGCACTGTCATTATGATCCCGCTGAGCAAACTCCTCTTGGTTGCCTTGTTTGATTAGAAATAAATCTTGAGGCTTTGGGAGATTTTCCTTTGAGCACCAATCTATCTCCGGTAGTTATTTAGTTAGTGATGTGATGTGAAGTTAGTACTGCGGTGTCAAAGCCTGGTCTGGAGAAGGTTTTTTTTTTTCTTCTTCTTCTTCTGTGGCCATGTTGATGACTGCCTGTGAATACAAGAGGGTGTTGAGGAGGAGCTAATCTCTTGCATAAATGATGAAGGCCTGATGAATATTTCACCGGAGCCTGTTTCCTTTCTTGTTTATTCTCCGCTCCAGCTCTCGGCAAGCATGTTTGCCAATGAAAGGTTATTTTAATTTGAACTCTTGACGAAATTTGAAATTGCAAAAATGATTCATTAGGTTTTGTGTGTGTGTGTGTGCTTTTTTTTTTTTTAAATGGCGGCTGCCTCTTCCCTCACCTCTCCCTCTGTGTGTGTGTCAGCTCAAACGCTTTCAGGGAGACGGTAGCTAGCCGGTTAGCTTAAAGCAAACCTGGTGGGAAGGCTCCAACAGTTAGCATGCTAATTAACTTTGGGACAAGATGGCAGACCAAAACAGAGCAGAGCCTGAACGGTTTCGCATTTTTCTGCTTTGTTGCGGATGCAAAATGTGGAGGAGGTAAGGAGACCTTGTGTGTGCCTCATGACCTCCTCTGTGCGTATTAGAGGCAAGGTCAGTAAGCATGTAATCTCCTGGTCAGTGTGCTTTCAAGTGTTCTAAGCAGTTAAAACACGCAGCACGGTGTACGTCGGCGAGGGGTTTGGCGAGATTGTGTGCAGGATAGTGTGTGTGTGTGTGTGTGTATGGGTATTTGTGTTTTGCAGGCACATGTCACATTGTGAGCGTGCGTGTGCATCTCTGTGTCTGGCAGTGCTAGTTTAATAAGGTCTAGAGTCTGCTCTGCGCCGCGGGGACTCGCAGCTTAGGCGATGGGCTTACCTCAGAATGAAACCAATCTGTTTAGCCTGCTCTTCTCCCCCTGCAGAACGCTCCGTTTTTGCTGTCCATAAAGTTAAATGACATTTTCCTCTCGGCACCCTTATGCCATGTCAAGTGCCTCCAGAGATGTTGCGGGCCGACCTGGATGTCACCGAGTGTGTGTGTTGAGTGAGAAAGAGACCTCTGAAGGCAGAAGCAAACAGTGAGACATCCAACGTTCAATCCTGTGCTGCTGGAGGGGCCTGCCCAGAAGACAGCAGCTTTGAAAACACCAGTGGTGAAAGCGGTCCAGACAAAGGGATATTAGACTTGAAACATGGTTGTTCTGTTTATATATGAACCAGCAGGCCTCTTTAGACAGATGGGAAATGACAAGGAGATGACTCACTATGAATGGCAGTTATTCCCCCTCTGAGTGCATTTGATATTTTAAGTAGCTATATTTGTACTATAGAGCACAATGAGTGATCTGATTTTCCAAAGTAAATCTTGAACAGAACTCCACCCACGCACACACCAAATGGCTCGTCGGCCTGCCATAAATGACTGATAAGATGTTCCTTCTTTGCTTGGAAGGACAGAGTAACACTTCCACTCAGTTTACCCTCTATCTCTGCCTATTTAGGAGTCTCGCTGCCTGCCAGCAGCAGCTCGGGACTGTGTCCAAACATAATCGTGATATTAGCTAGATCCTTATTTATGTGTCCCTACCCCTTCCATTTCTCTTCCCTCTCTCTCGCTCTCTCTCTCTCTCACGCATGCACACACATCTCCCTCATCCTTCTGCTCAGCCCTATTACATATGCATCCATCCTTCCCACTCCACACATTTCCAATCTTCTCCAGTTAGCTACAACAAACATTACATTTACATATTGATTTCGTAGTTTTAGTCAATGTAAATATGCTGTCATTACAGTAAATTTGAGCTTCTGTTAACATAAGCTCGTCCAGATCTGCGCAGATTAAGGGTGTGATTGCATAATTAATGTGTGCGCTACATATTAATTCCCTCATCCCTCTCTTTTCTCTCAACTCTTCCTCCTCTCCTTGGGTTCTGAGCCCTGATTAAGTGCCTGTTTCGGCCTTTAAGCCTCCCATTGCTATTCAGCCTCACAGACCCAGCGTTTGCTCAAAACGCTACTTAACCTCGCAGCTTATTGTAAATGAAGCTTCCAAAAGTTGATTCCCCCACCTCCTCTTCTCTAACACTGCGTCTCTGACACGGCTGTAAGTTACCGAGCGAGCTGCTGGTGCCGTTCCAGCAACAACATCTCAGAGCGGTGGTTACCTGGAAACACCTCCTCGCTTTGGCTTTCTGCTCGTGGTCATTGGTCTCGCTTTGAGAAGGAAAAAATACTAATTATTGCCATTTTAACAGATTATGATGGACTTCCATTGGCTGATGTTGTCTTTATTCAATTTCTTTTCCTCCCCATTGTATTTATTGTGCTTCTATGTATTAGTACTGTTGATTTTTTTAAATTAAAATTGACGAAATATTCTTGCTAGAATCTGCATAGTTGAGGAGCAACACCAATGACCTGCCAACAGCATCTCAGTTTACAGTAACTGTGTCTGCATCATAGTGTATTTAAAAAAAAGATGGATTTAATAACCAGCTTTGAAAAGTAAAGCCAATTCCAAAGTGTCTAAACGTGCAATACCACTGAGCGCCTCTAGGCTCTGGCTCCAAAAACCTCTGGTTCCAATAGACTCCCATTCAAAAATAATCACCAACAGCTGAGTTAATAGATTTTTTCTACAAGTCATCATGATTTTGTTGGTTTAAGTGCCTCCGTCTAAACATTATTCTATTAGTCGGTCTGAAAATAATTTCATAAATAAAAATAAAAGGCCTCAAAAGTTGGTGACGTTTTGGAACGTGGCCGTTTGATTGACATGTCTGGTCATCATATGCTTCACATAGTACAGGTGGGTTCTCAGCCAGTCCAACCGCTAACTCCTCTCTGGATCCAGATATTCTGGCTCCAAAAACTCCAACATGACAACCAGGAAGTAGTGATGATGTCACTGTAGCCACATCCATCTGCTATGTACAGTCTATGGTCTGTATTAGCATGCTAAGGGGCTAAAATTCGCTAAGACGGCACTATTGTGGCACTGCTGACATTTTTGTTTAGTAATATGAACATTGTGAGCACTGGGCGTCTGTACAACACAACAAGGATTTGGAACTGCTTTCAAAACTAAAAATAAAGCCACTGACAGCCAGAAGTCCACCTGACTGTGAAGCACATCAGATCTGAGAGAGTTTGTTCGACTGTATGCTAAGTCCCAGTACGGTCCTGCTTATACGGCATCTTTAAGCTTTGCCGTTAGGAAGGTGCTGAAGGCTCTCCTGGGTCTCAGCAGCCTCCAGGTGTGTTAGCAGTGAGGCAGATAGATGGACTCCATGCTGTTTTTGTGCAGGTGGTCATAGCTGTGGAGGCCTGCTGTGCCGAGCGTAGCTCTGGCCAGGCTTGTTAAGACACAGCCGGTAAAGAGGGCGACCGGCCCCCTGAGGAAGCACCCACCTCCCCGTGGGCCGGCAGGCTACCACTGCTCGACAAGTTTCAGCTTGCCCTACACTTGACTCTCTTAGTGATAATGTTTGTTTTTCGTTGGCCAATTCCTGCATCATTACTGTGTTTTGCCTCTCTTACTCGCCTGCATCAATCACTCTGTTGTCCTTCACGGTGTCCTTACTGTGTTTAATTCCTGTTCCCTTCCTCATTCAGTGCTCTCCAAGAGTCGTTAAACCAGAACTTCCTGCTGGTCATCAGCCACCGTGAGGCTCAGAGGGACTACAACCTCAACTTCCCCGGCTCCAGAACCATACAGGAGGTAAGACGCCCCCGCTGCACGTAAACACGGACCGGTACAGGACGTCACAAAGTCACTCTCTGCGCTCAGACGCACACAAAACTTCTCCGTACCGCACCCCCAGACTCTGCATAATATTATCGTACCTGATTCTGGTTTCCCGTAACGCGGCTTTCATTCCATTTGCCAAACATTGCTAGTCTATCTCAGCCATCGATTCATTATTCATCACAAATGATCACATTTCAGAGCACATAATTACTCTCACAGCTGCGGTTTGGTACAACCCCCTCTTTCGCTCCCCCCGATGCCGCGTCTTTTTCCCCCTCGTCTTTCTCTCTCTCGGCAGTCTGGAAGGCAGTTTAAATGACTGAACATTGTTTGATCTAGGAATGCGGGAGCCACGGAAAGAGACAGAGTCCATTCATTTTACTCATCTGAAACTAAACAGTAGATTTGGCAGCGTATGAAATATTTATCGTTGCTCGTCCTGGACCTGGTGTGGAGGCAGCGCACCTCCCTGTCCAGTGGTTATTACTATCACAGCTGCAAATGGATTAAAGGTTAAGGAGCAGGGAAATATAAGTGTGCGCCTGCTTGCCTATGCAGATGAGCGAGCGTGTGCGTCTGTGTCAATGTTTGGCCTCGTATGAGTTCAAAGCAGCACTCGCCTACACAAAGACACATACATTACTGCCCTATATTGTCCTACTCTAACCTCCCGCGGAGAAGGAGACCTGAGCAGGCGTCATTTATTATTCACAGCGTGTAGCCTGCTGTCACAGGTGAGCGGAAATACACTCCCCAAAGACTGATCAGGTAGGATACCGAAGCCCCGCTCTCAGTAATACCTTACTGGGAAATTCTGTAATCTTAATTTTTAGAAAACAGCTGGGTAGCCATTTCAGAGGTTCAGTATCTTCAGAAATTTAATTCATCAGTTTGTCTGTTCAGTATTAATTTCATGGATATTTATTTTAACATTCAATAAGGCAAAATAACCCTCATATGTTATTAAACTTCCCCATGTTGACAACAGAAGAGCAACATGTCATTTTGCACATATGATGGCGATATATAGACTCCTATGCACACCAGTTTCTGGGGTCCTACGAATGAGCCCATGTCAGTATTTTGTCAAAATAGTAAATAACTGGCACTTTGTCTTGCCATACTTTCCATATGTCAAATTCTAAATAAGCTAGAGGTCTCAAAAACAATTTTTTATTCGTAGAAAAAAAAAAACAAGACTGTATTTTAGTAGGAAATGGGGATAAATCCACACACACACACACACACATATATATATATATATATATATATACACACACACTTAGGACTTCCTAGGGTTACAATGCCACCTACATTTGAAAATTTCGTCCTTATTCCCATTGTTTAGGATCATTATTTAAACATTCACTGAAGTTTTTTATTTTTTTTAAAGATCTGTTTTAGTTATATTTCTGGAGATATTTAAACCCTGAAATGGCTTCACATCTATGACATTTTTTGAGGGTAAAGTACAAAAATTTAAAGCTCTAAAAACAGGAAATTCTCAAAATTCAACTAAAATGTTTTGCAGAACTACATTTTGGGACCCAAATAGCCAATAAGTGAACAAAATCTGAGACAGTGAAGCAGCATTAGACCCAACACAGAGTTATTATTGGCTTTATATGTATCAGGTTGGAAATATTTTTGTCTTCAGTTGTTCTGATTCGTGAAGCATTTCGACATCATTTTGATTTCTAGCCTTTTGTTGTCGTTTTACATCCAGACCCATTATTTACTGTCAGGCAACAGTAAAAGGTCTCGCTGCAGCCGCTGCGTTCGGACCTGGATGAAGATTACACTAATAATAATCAGGCGACTTGCAGGACTTGTAATGGTGCTAATTGAACAGATTAGTACGACCGGCATCTGAACTGGAGGCAGCTTGGCGTCCCTGGACTTCTCTCCTCTCTCCTTCCTCGCCCTCTGGTTTTCCTCCTCCCCTCGTCATCACTCCTTTTTCTCTCTCTCACTCTCTCCTCAGGCAGATGGTTTTGATGAGCACCCACTGTGAACCTTAAGTGTTTCTGCTGGGATTACAAACACTGGGGAGGGGTCCCTGTGGTGTGGGAGGGAGGAACCATGGACACAGAAAGGAGCCGAAGGACTGTTGGCTTGGTGGGGGTGCTGTAAGAGGCCATAGGGGATAGAGAGGGGACAATGTGGGCTTAAACAGGCCTCCATGTCGTGGTCTTTTCCTTACACATGCTTGTCTTTAGGCATCTCAAGGCCCCCCTGCAGTGAAAATGAGACCCAGAACTTTAACCTGCAAATATCATATGCATACACCGTGTTGGGACTGTTAAAAAAAAAAGTTTGTTTTCCAGCCACAGGTGCAAGTACAGTCACCAAAGAGAGTCAAACAGTAGCTGTGATTAACAAGAGTGACGTCGCTGTAGGTTGAGACATTAGATTTGGGAAAATTCTCACATGAAAACAATAATAAAAGACACCAAGAAGAAGCAGCGTGTATTTCTGTTAATTTAAAAAGACTTAAGAGTGCAACAAAGAAGTAACACCATATTCAGCCCGTCTGACTCCCTTTCTGCTCATACTGTGTCCACTCACACATATGGACTCCACCACAGAGCACCTTTCTCTCCCCATTCTCGCTTTTGTCTTAGGTGAAGACTAACCGATGGTCCCTGCTTGTGCATATCAATGGGGATGGAGTCTTGTCTTCTTGTTTGTCTTTGCCAAAGACTCTGGCTTTGCCTTGTGGCTCTCAGGGAACTGCCCTTACCCCTCCCTTTCTATCCCTTCATTCTCCATCTCTCTCTCCCAGTGTCCCTTTTCCACCTTCTTTCTTCTCCATCTCTAGAACTCAAGGCTGTGTAGACTCTGATTGGCATTACCAGACAAGAGTGTGGGGGTAAGTTGCTGGCTAGCTTCTGAGCTAAGCTGGAGAGCAAATGTTTGCCAGGGAAGTAGAGGGTAGAATAGGGATGGCTGCTGGGTCCTGCGTTGTCCGTGACCAGACCAGTTGTCCTGGGGATTTCCCTCGTCTACTGCCCCCCGGGGCTGGGCCTGGGCCCCATCCCTGCTCTGCAGCTGGGAGACATATAGGAACCGAATGCAGACAGGGGCTACAGAGCTGAGAAAAGGAAGGTTGGATCGAAAAGGGAATGAAAGAAAGGCATCTGGTGCCTCGGGGAGATGAAGAAAGAGAGCAAGAGAGAGAGAGCTTGTGACTGTTTAACGGAAACCTTTCCTTCTCTTTGATTTGCTTCCAGCCAGGGATTACAGGCAATTGGCATTTACAATGATTGGATCATTAATTTTGCCGTGAGGCGTATTGCCCAGCAGCTCAGCACCACAGCCAGGCTCGCTAATGTTGTGTATAACTGGCTCGTACACCCCTGCCTCATCTCGGCGTGAACAGCTACACACGAATCAGCAGCACTGAGTTATTAGACTTTCATATAAGTCCCGCTCCGCTCTGTTGAACACGCCGCCTTTACATTTTAGCTTCTGTATGTCAGTTTTGTGGATACTTTTCCCAGTACTTCTAACTTCCCGGTGCCACATAAAGACACTCTGACCTTTGTTAAAGGTCAAAGAGGTTTTAGTTTATAATTAAAAATAGGTGTTTGTGATCTGAAGTGTCTCACTCAGAGTGGAGGATTAAATCTAATTGTTTTAATTTGTTGCAATCTAACTTATTGGTGAGGTGTCTGTTGTGGTAGACAGGGGGCAGCATTAGACAGTATTGCTCCATGTATGATGGCTGCTGTGGCCAACGCATGCAGTTCTCTGTAACAAAAAAGCTCAGCTACCTGGAGAAGTTAAAGCATTTCTGTCACCCCAGTTTTAGGTTGCTATATATATATATTTTTAATGTTTTTCTTTCATAAGGCTTCGTCAGATTCTCATCATGGCTCCCATATTTTTGCTGTGTCCGGGGAGGACTCAGCGACTCTGCCGGTGTAGTTTCAGGTGGGCAGGCCTGCCGTGTAGCCGTGTTTTCTTTCTGCGGTGAGATGGGATCAGATTGTCCTCAGCCAGGTGTCTCCTTCACTGTCTGTCCCCCACTCTCCTCCTTCTCCACCTCTCACCTTCACTCTCTCTGTGGTGGGCGTTAGTTTGTTGTTTCTCTGATGCTGCTTTAACCTCTGACTGCAGCCTCTTCATTACTAGTGTTTATGCCTCTCCTTTCCTCCCTTTTCCCCTCTATTCATCGGCCGGCCAGCCGGTCAGTCAAATCCCTGTAGTCTGGCTGGTCAAACATAGATATTACACTCTGTAATAACACTGGCCACCCGCTTTGACCCCAGCCTGCTATCCTGGCCATAGCTTCTCTTCATAAGGATAGGCACCGAGCAGTGTGGTGTGGGATTTACGACAGAAAGACAAAGGATGGACTGTGCCACTCATTTATTATTGTTCTTTTATTTTTTTCTCCCTGCTTGTTTGTACTGTGAATTGCTTTGCTCTGCTAGGCCCAGCACAAATAACATATAATTTCTGTGAGGGTTTGATAACTTAGATAAAATATTTACAGTGTCCTTGAAAAAAAAAAAGAAAAAAAAAAAGAGGATGAATTTAAATCTAATTATTTCTGTTTGTGCTCCCAGACAGCCACACGAGTACACCGAGTACATACAGACGCAAAGTGTGGTAATAAGGAGCATTAAGCAAAGTCTGCCCCCCTAATCTTTACAGTTCAGTGTTTTGCAGATGCTTTCCTGCTTTGCCTGCGAGTGGCTTTGACTCTGTGTTTGTAGCGTTCTTTAAGTTTCCACCTCCGTGATCAGCAGCCGTGAATATGTCCAAGGATCCATCTCTCCTCAGTGCTTTTTACAAAGACGGGATTTGTGCCGTGTATGGAGGGATCTCTGCTCCACAATGGGTAGTTTTCTCAGCATCAGTGTCCAGCCCCGCGGGCCCGAACGGCAGATTTCTGCCGAACAAATGCGCCAGAATCCATGGCCGCCAGTGCTCAGACGCCGACGGGGGCTTTGATCACCTTCGACTGGCGCACATCAGGCTGGCGTTAGGGCTTTAAACCAACAACCCGCTGGACGGTGTAACGCGGCGCTTGGTGGGACAGGCGCTGCTGGCTGCTAACTGTTTAAAAGCAAGGAATGTTATTAAGTGATGCAGATACAGCGTCCGCGCATGAATGGGAGAAGAGAAATACTGTTCATTTCAGAGCGTGGGGCTGTTGTTGCTGGGAATTAGCTGTGGCATCTGAAGAATGCTGATAACACTGGCTGTCTTTTTTATTTTTTTTTCTTCTTCTCCTCCCTCCTTTTGACTCATGTCCTCCTTCATTCTCTGCCTCCATCCTAGTTTCCCCCCTTTGCTTCTGAATGGAGAATAACCGCTAAAATTACAACCTTGTGCTGAAGCAACTGTAGGAATATTTTCCACTCGATTGTAGGATTGTCGAGAATTGTAAAGACAGATATTGATGCTCCTTGTTGAGCTGCTTGCCTTTGTGTTTGTCTGAGTTATGCATCGTAACGACACAGCAATAATTTTAACTTTCTTCTGTTCGCAGGTGAAAAGGAACATTTCAGACTTGACCAACATCCCAGTCCGGCATCAGCAGTGGGAGGGATGGCCCGCATCAGCATCTGATGATTCTGTAAGAACACTAAAAATGCAATCAAAAATTAACACTTGTTGACAAATGCCGTCCCTCTCCCCTTTGCTTCTCTGCCTATATGTTGCCTCTTGGATCAAACACTTAAAGACAATCAGATATCCTGCACAGATTAAAGTGCAGAATTTACACGTTGTTAATTTACATTATTGTCATAATTGCGAGTTGCAGCGGAAACTGTTCCACACCCTCCGCGAATCTGTGCCAAAACCATCTGTCAGAAGCATGAGAGTGAGATGTTGGAGCTAATTAAGATGTCAAAGACGGTTCCCATCCCGTGTCCTCTATCTGTGGACATTAAAGCTCACATCATTGAGTCCCGCTGACCTCTCCCATCCCAGGGTTGCTCTTCCCAGCCATTCACGCCGCACACAGTCAAGCTGATCAGAGGCGGCCCTCATACAGAACCTTGAGGAACCTCTGACCCCTTTTGTCTCACCCCTTCTTTGACAGCATATGTGTTCCCATGCTAATTGTTTGGGATGGTTTATCATGCTACATTGAGGAGCTGTTGGGCACACATTCTTGTGTTAACCCCCGGCTAACGTCTTCCTTTTAGATCTATGTGATTGTTGTTTGGTTTGGAGTATTGGTGTTGACTTTGTTTCTCTCTTCTTTTTGTTTTTCATACGTTGTCGTATGCGTGCTACGCTAGTACTGGATGTGCACAGTTGTGATTAATAAGGATAAACGGTTTTCTTTATGCAGCGCTACGGTGGATACAGTCTATTATATCCGTTACTCGTATTTCAAAAATGAATGAACAATGACTGCACCTGTTTTTACGAGACCAAGTAAAGCTTTTAAGATTAGCAGTGAAAGCAAACGCATTTTTCGCCCATTAATGCGTGCATGAAAGGGCGACAGATAAAAGGTTATGTATCCTTTTACACTACAGAAGATTGTTTGCTTTATTTTGTTCCATGACAGCTCAGAGCAGCCAATTGTAAAGCCAGTAACCACCGAACAAACCATACTGCTACGATGCAGATTTACCATTGTTAGCATTATCTTTGTAGACTTCCAATTATGTGATCAGTAAACAGCCCGGGATTGCCACAGAAATACAAATCTCACTGCAAATCTGAAAGCACATTGTGGGCATGTGGCGCAACGACTGACCCCAGTTTTGAGTGAATGTGCTCCCGTATTACTGCGCCGAATGATTTACTCTTCAGGCTCGCAAGCCACAAGATACAGCTTGTGCTTTATGACTTCCCTGTTCACACTCACAGAGGAAAAGAGCTAACCACAAACATTTTTCACACACTGTTCAGTATGTTAGGCGTGTCCTCCTGCTAGGAATATGTGTTCGTTCTGCAAAAACAGACAGGGAAGGGAACCATTCTTCAGATTTTCTTTCCAGTAATTAATTGCTTTTTTTTGGCCTTTACATTAAAACATTTTCACTGTTATTTTGATGTTTTTAGGATATTAAAGGCCTTGCTCAAAATATTAAAATAATTAGTGATTTCATTTCTGCTTGTCCTTGAACATTTTAAAACGATATAAAAGCATCTCATCATTTGCGAAAAACATGTAATCCAACCGCTAAAAACTACAAATGCAGGCTTGTTTGTGAATTCCATCACCGTGCGACCTCAGTTTAATGCTCAGATATGTAAGAATAACTTCTAAATTGCATTTTTTTTATCTTTGAATTTTTATCAACTGTGTTATCAGTGGGCCTCAGCCCGTCTTCCCAAAGGTAGCTGTGGATATGACGTCCAGGGATCATGAATAGATTTCAGCTCATTGTGGCGTCGCGGGCCCGGTCAGCCCTCGGCGAACACACATCTGCGGCGTCTGTGTTTCCTGTATGAGGAGATATTAAAAAGCATAGAGAAGAGACAGAAGTGTAATAATGGCCTCTGCACTCGCCATAGCCCTCTTATTGAAACGTCTGAAGGTATTAACAGAGAAAGCCCAGGTCTTGGCTGGCCTCGCGGGCGGCTAAGGGAGCCAGTGTTAGCGTCTAGCTCATTAGCCCAGTCTCATCTCCTGGGGTTTGGGCCAATAAACATGGCAGCCAGAGGCCCCAGATTACGTTTAGCTCCGCACACTATCCCACTCGCGGTGGAATCGATTACTACTTAACTCTGCTTTGCCTTGGAGTGTGTGATATCACTGTGTTTACCTGTGCATTTACGCTTGTGTGTGCATATTTGCAAATGTGCCTCCCTTATTGTCCACGCTGCGCGTCGGGGTGGGAATCCAACCGCAATAATTTACTGCACCAAGCTGTATCTGTAGCACCAAATTTGGAAACTTTGCTTTGAAAATGTATGTTTTTCAAATGAATTCTTGGTTGTTATCTCACCTATGTGTCAATTTTGTCAATGTTAAATAGCATTTTATTGAAGTAAAGCTCCAGCAATAAATAAAAATATCGTAATATTTGGTTTAAATATATAAAAATAAATGTTTCTGTAGATTTCAGATGAGTATAATTTTGCTATTGATGCAGAAACTCTGTCATTCTTTTGGCAACCATATTAAAAATACCCAGAACCTACTGTGAAAGTGTTCTAGTACAGCTGCTGTAGTGGAGTTTGTAGCTTTTTGCAAAGTACATTTTTGTACCACAGTTCATCTAATTAATCGACGAGCTCGGCGGATCAGTTTCTTCTGTCAGTTATCCTTGCGTTCTGAGAAAGTTATTTGAGTTGCTGCAGTGTTAGTTCAATTATGTCACGTATTGTTGGAGCGTAAGAGAATAGTTTGTCAGACAGAAATTCTCACCTTTCAGGGAAACTGGTAGTTAGGTGTTGCGTCACCGCCCTGATACTGTCCGCTCAATGTGTCTCATTGTTTATTGTGCTCCGAATTAGTCAAGGTCTTGAGGAGAATTGAAATTGGATCAGGATGCGTAATGCTCAAGTGGCGGCGAACAACAGATCCGTTTATTCAGAGCACTGTTATTGTAAAACTGAAGGAGGTGAGAGGAAGTGGAAGTGGCACAAAGCAGTAGCAAAGTGAGGTGATGCTCATTTCTTTCTTTTTTTTTTGCAAGTAGCTTTTGTTAACTTTGGCCAATAAGTAATTTGAATAATTCTTAGTGTATTATACAGAGTATGTAAATAATAATAACACCACGTTTTAAAACATTTATCCACTTTAGCTTGAGCTGTGTTTCAATTATGTGAATTTTTGAAGTATGGCATTAAAAAAGTTAATGGAAATGGCAAAAAGTGTGCACAAAAAAACACTCGCTCGAGGTGGTTTTTGGCTTTGCAAGAAAAACAGCTAATTTATGTGCTTCATAGGAGATGTTCAGCATTTTAATTCACACGAATGAAACGTTTGATTCTTTCGTCGTCTTCAGGAAAAAGAATGATTTTAACTTTACCCATTTAAAAGAAATCCTGAAGATTTCTCTATTTTTCTCTTGTAGATTGCTAAAATTTTGCGTGTTTTATCTTCTTTGTCCAGTTTTTTAGCTGGTTTTGTTTCCTGCTTCATCTGCAACCATGCATGGCGCCTCCTTTATGGCCTTTTTTTGGCAAAATTTTAATTTTTTGCACATTTTTTAAAAGTTAGTTTCAAATTTGTTTACTTGCTGCTACTGTGATCATCTAATTTGGTTGTAAGAATGTAAAACAATCCCGATTCCAGTTTTTCTTTTCTTGCTTTATGTTTATATATATATCCATCCATCCATCCATCCATCTGTCCATCCGTCCATCCATCCATCCATCCATCCATTGACATTGGGGCAGAGCCTCAGTCCTTCACGGGGCTCCTTGCTAAATATATTATAAATAATTCAAGTCTGTCAGTCCCCAGTGTGACATTTACCCAAAGCATTTGACTTTCCAAAGCATAAAAGTGTCAGCTGTCTATTAGTTGTTGGCAGTACTGGTTTAAATTCTATGATTTTATTCTATCTTTTAACATATTTACCAGCCAACTAGGGGGATTGTGTTGGGGAAGCACGTCGTCTTTTTGTTTTCACATTTGTTGTGATCTTCTGCAAGCACTAGAAAAGTTCCCAGTCAGAGAGAAGTATGCTGGACTTTGCTATAGTTAAAACTTGATGGGATCCATTTTACTCCAAGTAGATTAAAACAAATACTCTGGCATTATTTGCAAATACCATAATCTGGCTCTGCCGTTCCTGATTCTTGCGACTTTGGCAAAGTTGCCCCGAACAGAGCCGAGGATGATGGCAGAGGTCCGTGCAACAGTTGATTCGAGAGGCCAACAGGACATCGGCTTCTTTCGCTGTTGGAAAGATGCTGATCGAGCCTCCTTCCTACTCGCATAAGCAATTCAGCGATTCTAGCTCTCCGGACCGGCCTCATCTCATTGGAGCTGTTTTGATTGGCAGCGCTTCCTCCACACCTGTTGGCGTGATTGACAGCCGCTGGGACATCCTTATTGCATCCCCCAATCTCCTCGCCCCCTCCACCACCACCCACCCACCCTCCCGTCCTTCCTCCCAGCCAGTAATTGCTGACATTTATGCAGTGTTTCATGGTGTTTGCTAATGTATTAATGCCGCAGAGCCTCGGAGGTGCCTCGCCTTGTAGGGCAGCACCTCCCTCCATTTCCCAGCTGGCATTAATGGAATCCTCCTCTACCTGATAGGGGCCTATGGAACCAAGGGTTTATTGG
Source organism: Stegastes partitus (assembly GCF_000690725.1). Taxonomy (NCBI): domain Eukaryota; kingdom Metazoa; phylum Chordata; class Actinopteri; family Pomacentridae; genus Stegastes; species Stegastes partitus. Next base: position 112,618 of record NW_007579157.1, read on the forward strand.
TGGTGGTGGTGGTGGTGGTGGGGAGGCGGTGGCGTGGTTTCCGTAGCAACAGGGCTCAGCAGTAAGCTCAGGCGGAGCCCCCTCCCTCGCGCAATTGGCCTCCTTCAGGTGACATTCAAGCACTGAGTTGGTCGCTCTGTCTCCATTTCTATCTCTTCTCTTACTGTTGTTTTTTTCTGTGAAGTTCGTATTTTGCTGAAGATGCTTCTGTTCCTTAACTTCTGCTGTGTGTGAACAAAAAAGCACAACACAGGCTGCAGAAATAACACCTCTATACCCACTACGACTTCATTTATTTAGCCTTTAGCTCTGTATTTATTTTTAAAGTACACTTATTAAGGAAGAGGTTCACTCTGCCTCTTTTATTTTGTTTTCTATATTCCTTCTCCCTACCAAGTGTTAGTTTTTTGCTTGTTTGCACAGTTTCTCCCCATCTTAAGATAAAATTAGATTCGACTTTTCTAATCCAGAAGAAAATTCATATGCTAGATATCGCTCAGAAAAACCAAAAAGACCTAACATGAAAATAAATGCATTTGCTCGTGAAAAAGCAGTAAGATATGAGAACGATACATGACTGAGAATAAGAATAAGTAAGCTAAAATACGACCAGAATAGAAAACTAAAAAGCAATTCTGACAATGATAATGAGTTTATTCGTAGTATCAGACATGATAATGAAATATAAGTTTTGCAAATTGAAGTATTGCACCTGATAAAATAAATATTGCACATATACATTGACACTGTTTTGCACAAAAAGTGAAATAATGCACATGTACTCAAAATATTGCAAAGGAAAATCTAAAGTTACACCCGATGCTGAAGCTGATTTTGCACAAGCTTTAGAGAAAACTAATATAGCAAATGCTGGTGTTCAGATTTAAGTGTCTGATGTTCCAGCTGTCATTACTGCAGTGGGAGTGGGAGTTATACGGTTTGATGGCCACCGGTAGAAAAGCTCTCCTGTGTCGTTTCCTCTATTCTGCTCTTTTTTTTTTTTCTTCCCTTGACTGTCACATTTTCCTCCTCTAACCGTTCCTCCCTCGCTCCATAAGTGACATAGTGGAGTAAGGTGGTTTACTGTGGTTGTGGTTGCCTTCAGTGCAGCTGTCAGTGGTAATTATCTCATACTCACAGCCAGACACCTAATCCAAACACTGCCTACACGAGAAAAGAAAGAAAAAAAAAAAAATGAAACACAGAAAGAATGAAGAGAGAGAGAGAGAGAGGTAGAGGGAGAAAAGGAAGGCTAGAGAAGGGAGAAAGGGTTGAAGGGGAGGAGGGGGGTGAGGCAGAGAGAAAATTCTTTCCCTGTATCGGCCCCTGAATGCTCAGAGCCTCAATGCAAGTGTTAATTAAAAGAATCCAAAAAAGAGGAGCCAGTTCTTTTGTGTGGAGATGTGGGAGAGGGTCATTTGGGGGGGGAGTTAACCTCATCCCCCCGGACCTCGTGCCCTGCGGCGCTTCAACCTTGTTTCCACGTTTTACCGCTGAGCCGCCAAGCTGCACTTGTGTACCTCAACATCAGGAGAAGCCATCGGGTCAAAGCGAGGAAGAGGACTGAGAGGCACTCAACTCGGGGCTTTTTTTTTTTTTTTTTTTTTCTTCCTCCTTTTCACCTCCCCTCCTTGCATCCATGTCAGCCCAAACCCCTCCAGGCTGTCTTTGACAGGGGAAGTGATCAACTTTATTTATACACTTATTAGGTCCTCAGACAAAAGCCACTCATTGTGAGCAGCGGGGGTAAAGGGTTTATGGGGATCCTCTCGGCAGTCGCTGTTAAGATTCTCACGTTTGATTGCCACTCGATTGGAGGATTCTCAGAATAGACTTTGGGGGCCATTCCTTCACATTCTTAAAGCTTAAACTCTGTACGTCTTTCTTAGGCTCAGTACCTACAGCTTTTCTCTCAGGCCTTTCACCCGTCGTGTCTTCAGCCGGCCGGGCATTGTTCTGGTTTTTTTGGAAGTATTGCTAAGTCGCTTTATTTATTTATTTATTTATTTTTTTTACTGTTAAGGAAATTATGTTTGTGATCCATTTTGTTTGTAAAGTTCTGGTCTTCTGATGTTATTGACAGCTAATAAACAGTACCGCGGCGTTAAAATAATTAGAGTTGAGTTACACGAGTGACGACGAGGCAATCCGGTTAAGTGTTCTTCGTAGGTGTTCCTGCTGTCCTCCATGGGACACTTGCACACTTTTCATTGTCAGGAGTACACTTGCTACTAATTGCTAATACACAAGAAACACAATCTGCTTCTGCTGTAATCTCTGTGTCTGTTTGTGGCCTCGTAGGAAAGATTTAGCACGAAAATGAGTAAAATGTGAGGCGCTTTTGCAAAACAAAACTGACGTGTCCCTTTTTGCGGTGATGTCATTCTCGATTTGTGTGGATTCAGTATTGAATGGCGGTCCAGACGCTGCTTTTTTGAGAAGTTTTCTGTGCTTAAAACAACACGGAGGAGGAATACTCATCAAGACTGGAACTGTCAGGGGAGATACCGGGTTTCTCGTACGTTCTCTCTGTTGCTGGGCTGGAATTTGAAACACAGTAGTCGGTATTAAAACTGGTTTCAGTACAACCCAAAGCTGCAATTAATGGTTGTTTGCCTCCCGGGGATCAGTCAGACGGAGTTAATTTTCTTAATTTAGCTGAAAAAAAATCAATGTGTAAACAACTAGTATGGTTTGAAATCTGTAGAGGTACGAATGACCGCTGCTGAGGAACAAAGTGTGATTGCAGTCGAGCTGAGCAACATGGATAAACACAGAGACTGCTGTAAATATAGTTCTACATTACAGTGTCTATATGTGTTCTAAATTAGTGTCTTTATCTGGAAAATCAATTGCTTTGAGTTGTTTATTTTGGACACAATAAACTGAGCATTTATTTATGCAAAAACCCTAAAATTCCAATATTAATTTAAGGCATTCATGTGCACTGATATGCACTATTTACCTGCATAAACAGCAGATTATAATACAGTCTCTGGCTGTGTGTAGTGATACCTACTCGCGTGCAGGTCGGCCGCAATTGTGCAAATATTTTGCTCCAAATATTTACATCTGCGGCTGCTGCTAACTTACTTTCTAACAGTCAAAAGATAAGAAAGTGTGAAAAGACGGACGCACAATAAACAGCTGGGTACTTTGTCAGATATCTATCTGTGCCAGGCAGCGGTGGACCAGCGAGTCCGAGTGTTGCTGACAAGGTCTGGTGGTTACACTGTTCTCTCCAGCTGTAGGCGCTGAGGCCAGCGTGAGGAGCCGCTCTGTTTGAAGGGAGGCACAGAGAGAGAAACTCCCTTCAGTCTGTGCAGCCCTTTTCAGATTCAATTGGCGTTGCATGTAATCGTCTCTTGATTCAACCATGTCCAGCTGCTCTTTGTGTTCCTTAGCACCTGACAATGGAGCAGATCACAGGACCTCCGCAGGGGACGAGCAGCTTCTCGGTCTCCTATCACACCCAGCTTGCCTGCTCTGCCTCGGCCCTTGTTGTTTAGAAGTTCACTCTCCCAGAAAAGTATTTGCATCTGGGCTCCTGACAATTAGCGTGCTGGTGGATTTATTGTTGTGAAGTATCAAGAAAAGGTGTCTTCATGTTGAGAAAATGCTCTGAAGTTGTTGTTTTTTTTTAATAACTGTTATATGTATATATAGCTCCACATTGAATCAATCTACAACCGGGCACACCTCTTTGTAAGAGCGAGGTATCTTTAGTTTCACTCTCCATCCTGCAACAGCCTTGCCTATATTGTTGATATCTCTCGGGGTCTGAGCCAGGAGACACCAGCTGTAATGAGTCCCCGCTGAACGCTGACATTTTCAGTCCAGGCTTTGGATTTGGGAGCTCATTAGTCAGGTGTTCTTTTACGGTGCACCAGACAAACGGCTACTGCAGGTGTACAGAACGCTCATGGTCGCCCCTCATTAGAGAGCCTTTGTTCAAAAGTCATGAAGTATCTCACAATATGGGACACGCTCCTGTAGCCCAGGGAAACCCGGCCCTGAGTAGGCTAACCCCTAGTCGTTTTGTTTTTTGACTCCTTGTCTTATTCCAATTTAACTTGATAGCAGCTCTGAGAATTGAGCCAGCAATCCTGTATGATCACACCTATCTGCTTGGCTTTGCTTAGTAGACAAGACATGACGTTAATCTCTCTTTTTATATGTCTCCTGTTTGCAGATGACACTAGCTCTCTCCGGGATTAGCTACCCCTGCCATCACCTCAGTGTTTGTCGAAGGTCCTCACCAGCCAACGCCCAGGAACCCACAGAAGAGGTATACAGCCACCACACGGTCTTCAGAGCTGTAGATTACTTCCCCCAAGGGCCACGGTGTATAAGCTAACTCATCAAATGTGCTAAATACATAATTGAAATCATGACTAATGTGTATTTACAGTGCGCAGATGTCCATATGATCAGCGACAGCGAGGGCGACGATTTTGAAGATGCGTCAGAATTCGGCGTGGACGATTCGGAGATGTTCGGGATGGGCTCCTCAAGCTGTCGGAAATCACCTATGAGTAAGGCCCTTTATTAAAGTTAGTCCAGTTGTAGCCGTAGCATTAAACTCTAGGAACAAAGCTGAAGTTGTGTTTGTTCCTCTCGCAGTGCCAGAGAACAGTGAGAACGAAGCTGATGCCTTACTTCACTTTACTGCCGAATTTTCTTCAAGGTGAGCTGTGTGTTGGTCGCTGATTCTAAAAAAGAAAAACAACAACTTTGAAATCACACAAAGCTGAGAGGTAACAGTGTGTTTGTGTTTGTTTTGTAGGTATGGAGAGACCCACCCGATGTTCTTCATCGGGTCTTTGGAGGCAGCATCTCAAGAGGCCTTCTACGGCAAAGCCAGAGATGTACGTGAGCTATTGGGCTGTTTAGGGGCCTTGTGGGAACTTTTTTATTTCACTGAGATACAGTAGTGAGTAAAGAAAAAAATCTGTCTTTGTGCTTTTATATCAGTTTTAATTTTGACTAAAGTCACGAGGTGCTGATGGTAACACTGACGTCATGTCGTCTAGTCACTGCTCTTTTTTTTCTGAGCAGTTTTCTTTGCTTAAGATAACACGGAGAAGGAACACAAACTGAGCAGGATATTATTCATTCTCTATCTGTCATGGGAGACACTGCATTCCTCAGCTGGTGGGAATTTAAAACACAGTGGTCAGTGCTATAGCTAGTTTCTGTCTTAGACTTTTCCAGGCTGCAAAAAAAGGAATCGTTTATTATGTTAGTTTAGGAACAACACACATATGTTGTAAAAACTGAATATAATAGTGTGTGGTAACTTAGATTATCACCGCTAAGTTTGTGTTACTTACACGGTTACCTGATCTTACCGATAAACGCTGCTTTAAATGCAGGAAACACTGTCTAAACTAAATTCCAGCATTTATAATAGAGGTCAGGCGATGAGAAGTTTCTAAATACAATCTGTGCAAAGCTTCCAAAAACCCTACAAATTTTAAAAAATAAAGGGGAACCGTCGGAATAATGTGCCAGACACAACTGAATAAGAGAAACTGCATAAATTTATCCAACAGGGATATTGTTGACGTTTACAGAACACACAAGGGTTGACAAAAAAAACAAAAAAAAAACTTCTAGCCTACTTTCCATTCAGGCTAAAGCAGCCCTTCGTTGTATCTGATGATTTAAGTTGCGGTCTGTTTTCTTATAGTGTTTTGTCGCCACATTGATATAATTTCATCAAAACCACCATCAAATTTTCACCCTGACAGCTGAGGCTTTATTTTTAGCTGTCCACTTTCTCTCTCTCTCCCTCCACCCCCCCAACTTGTTTTTCAGCTTTTGTCCTTTTAAGGATGCTTGTATCAACTGACAGCTTGTGTGGATTACAGCCTTATTAGACTGTGAGGACACAGCAAGATGTTAGGGGGGTTCAGATCACCAGGCGCAAAAAAAAAGAGGGAGGGCGAAATGGATGATAGTTGGGGTGCAGTGTGAAGAGCGTGGTCCGGAAAGAGAGGGAAAAGTGCAAAAGAGAGCGAGAGAGAGGGAGTTGGACGAAGAAAGCATTGAGGGAAAATGCTGGGAGGAAGAAGAGCATGTGAATTTGTGGGACGAGAGATGCTGAGAGTGTGAAGTAAACAGAGATGTAAAAAACCTAAAGAGAAGCTTGGCGTCTTGCCTGCTTCCCAACTGATCTCCTCTCCTAAGCCAGCGCAATATGGCTGATGTCTCTCTGGTGTTCACACACTCCGTACTGTACCGCTGTGCTCTACGGAGCGCCGGGGCGAAATAGTATTCATTTTCACTGTATTTTGTTTTATTCTGGGTGAGCTTGATTTAGCCTGCCAACTGTGCCGTGGTTAAAATGGCTTTAAAGAAGCTGGATATGCGCAAAGATGTTGCCTGAAAACAGAAGCTATTTGATCTGTTCAGTGTTTGTCCTGTTTTGTCGCGAGCATGCGAGACGGCAGGCCAAAACATGCTGCTTTTCATGGTGTCATTACACAGTAGCATATGTGCACAATTACACCAGCCCTTCTTCCATCTACCCAGCCATCCCTTGCTTTGCTCTTTGCTGCCATTTGAAATCTAGTTTTTGTGTCCTCATCGTAGGAAAAAAAAGGCCCACTTCATTAAGGGGATATTAGAATAGGGCAGATTTGACTGAAGGGGGACTCCTCAGTGGGTTTATAAACAGAGGAATCAGTCTCACTCTCTCATAGCCTGGGAGAGGCTAATCACTAAGCAAAACACTACATTTGATGAAGTGTTTCTGAAGGTGTGTGTTGGGGGGGACTGTTGAGATAGACTCAATCCATCCTTAATGAAAATGCTTTGGGCTGCAGAGCTGAGCTGAGCTGAGCTGAACCCTCTTGGGGATCAGTGGTTAGTCAGAGCGTACAGAGAGATAGGCCACCCATCACTAACCACGATCCTCGCTAAATCCCCATCAACGCAGTGGTTAATCACTCTAACCCCGCTCTCCTTCGCCTTCCACTCCTCTCTCTCCTTGTCTGCCACACACAAAGACACATCAAAATTCATAGCCTTGCTGGAGAGGGGAGTTCAGGGATTTATCGCCGCCAAGTATCCGCTTTAAAACCCACCAATAGCCTCGCGGAGTCAAGAGGAAGGAGCACCGGTCAATCAGAGCGGCATATAGACGCGTGGGTGTCTATCACATCTGGAGCTAGAAATCACGAGCAGCTCGGATGAGTTATTGACTGCATGAGAAATGATTAATGTCGTGCATAAATCTGTGGATAAAACAACATTTACATTTAGCAGCTTATCCTAATATACAAGTTGGAATCGATTAATATGTTGTTATTTTTTTAAACCAAGTTAGGATGACCGATATTTGAAGCTGATGTGCATTAAATCTTATATATTAGCAGCAGGGTGATAGTGGACATCCTGTCATTCATAACTAGACTTCTAAAAAAATGAAGTATGTAAAATAGGAGCAGAAGTGATGGCGTCACATGACCCTATGACGCTCTCGTCTGTTTACACTGAGATCAATAACCGTTTGTCTTCTCTCCTCCTGCAGCTATGCCTTCTAGTTTTCTCTGTTTTCCTACTCTTGTGCCGTTTTATTACCCTTTGAGAGGCATTTCTGGAAGCATTATTAGTTATTGTTCTCCAGACACTGTAACCTGTGGCTGCCTCGCTAGCCGTTAGCTTAGCCTTGGCTCCTGTGAAAGCAGCTAATTTCAGGATGATGGCGGTGCTTCCTGTGTAGTGTTTGCAGTCTGTAGATTGCTCATGTTAATCTTACTATACAAAGGCGTCACAGTGCTTCAGCGAGCGTTAGCAACAGACCTGACAGCAAACCTTTCAGTGGTAACCTTAGCCTAGCACCGTCAGCAAAATAAGCTCCAGTGACACGGACACCAAAAAGTGAATTATTTGGGCACTTTCAGTTTAGTGGAGCTGCTTCAGTCTGAACAGCAGCTTATATTACTCAAAAAAAAGTGCATTTAATTCGTTTGCATCACCGATAATCGCAAAAAAGCTCAGTATGATAGGCCCTGATTATCTGTCTATCCCTAATCAGCAGATGATCAGGGGCTTCACAGCTAAAAGATACAGTACAATCTGTTAAATATTGGAACAGTTGCACATCTTTTGTCCTCGAGCTTCAGCACATTCAGCTGAAGTAGAATAGGTGCTACGTTAAAGTGCCACGTCTCAGCCTAAACTCGAGTGGATTCATGCCAATATTGACAGAACTGTGCGTGGAATATCCTCCTTTAACACATAAAAATGAGCTGGACTTGTCCGTCACTGTGAGGAATAAAGAGGTGACTGTGCAAATGAAGAAGGTAATAAGTGAATAATAAAGTCAAACACAAATAAGTGACTTTAGAAATATCTCAGAGGATTTATAACCGTATGCAAACTCCTGTTAAGTTAGTAAAACAGAAAGACCAGATCGGAGTTCAAGACTACGTTGAAAAAGAAACCAGTAGAGGTGTGTAATAATGTTTTATTGACTGACTGAGCAAAAGAAACCTCTGTCGAGATGATGGAAATAGAAAAGTGTGGAGAAAAAAGGAGTAACTCATGAGCACACTACAGTAAAACTGAAGTAAAGGTCTGGCAGAGCAAAATTAGGAAAGACTCAAAGAGTTTGGTTAAATTTATGGATCAAACGCTTAAAATCGTCATTAGGAAGGAAACCCAATGATTGTGTTTGACTTTGTGTGTATATTTCCAATTACTTTAAGCTTAAATTAAGCTTTGAGCACAATACTTTAAAAGACCTGTGAGTGTCACACTGTTATTTTCTTTGTTTACATTTATCGTCACACAGAAATGTGAAATAAAGCCGCAGAAATGGCTGCCAGATGTACCAGTGGGATGGAGAATGCTGTCCTACTTCATCCCAGCTTAATTTAACACTTATCCGCGGGCCTGAGGTCACCAAACCTCACAGAAGTCTTTGTCACTGTGCTCCTTTACTCCTTTTAAAGGAAAACAATATCTAGATTTGGCGGATGCTAAATTTGATATGACTTGCATGAAATCAGGAGCAAAAAAAAAGTGCTATAGACATCCCTTCTTAAATATAGTAAGTAGAGATGGGTGATTAGTTTTAGGCATGCATCTGCTTGTTGGTGTCTGTGTTCACCAGTGTGTAGAGAGCGCTTTATTTTGAAATATTTTCTACCCTGAACCTGTCCTTCCTTTCATTTGTAACTTCCTGTTTATGCCTCTATCTCATTCCCTGATCTACCCTGGCTCTGTTAAACATATTGTATTTGTTATTAAAAGTCTTGATGTGGTACAAATATCCACTGAAAAGAGGCGATCGATGCCACTTCAGTTCCCCTAAAGGAGCATCAAATTAAAAACAAATCCAGCCTGTGTGACTTGTCACATACATATGATTTCTCTGCTTATGCTGCTGCTTCAGATAGATGTTAGAAAGTGTTGCATGGGTCTTGTTGTCCTGCGATATGAGAACAATATCATGCGGTATTTTGGTTTTATTAACGTAAGCCTTCCCTTCAGCGCAGACTTCCTTCACCAGCTGCGAGTGTGACTTTGTGTGCAGTGACACTCGGTGTTTGGGGGTGCGGGGTGGGATTAGTTCGGTTGCTTTGTGGGATTTTTTAGCAGTAAGTAGCGCCTGTACTGTGGGCACTGTATTTTTCATTCCATTTTGAAATAGGCACCATAAGGGCATGTAAATAAAATGGTGAGAGTCAATATCGTACACCAGGGAGTAAATCTGGAGTGATTTTAGACACAGCCTGTAATACAGCAAGCCTGCATGGAAGAGAAAAAAAAAAAAGTAATTTCACTCACTGTTAGACTCTCACTTATTTGGGGTACATTTATTATCTTTCCTCTGTGGAGATTGAGATCATAGCAGTCTCAAGTTAATACTCAGAGGCTTGCTTCAGCTCCTAAAAGACTTCATTTTAACTTACTGTCGGTTGTTTCTCATTATAATTAAATGTTTGTATTAGCTGTTTAACTATAATTAGAATAAAAATATGACAAATATCGCACAGGGCATCAATTTAAAGAGCACATTTTCTCCACAGTGTTTCTGCTGCTGGGTTTCTACGTGGATGTTTGTGAGATAATCCACTCTGGGCAGTGGAGTGAAAAATGCAGGGGCTCAGTGGCTTTTGTGTCCTGTTATATGTTTTTTAAAGGGACATATGGCTCACAGTGGATTATCCTTCCAAATGTAAGAACGTTTGTGCAAATCTGTTAAAGTTGCTGTTTTCATTCAGACTTAAAAGCAATGAGATGGTGCAGTGAAATCTGTTGAGGAGGATGTTTCAGAGAATGTTGTTAGATAGTTTGAGAGAATGCCACAAATAGATAAGGTAAATTAAATGCTAGTTATTATTAATAATATTTAAATGGTAAAAGTTGCACCCAGACCTCAAGACTTTTTTTTGTACGGCATTTGGTCAATATCGAGAGCAGACCTCAATATGAAAGTGTTGGATCTCTAACTTTCTTCATCCTTTGACGAGTTTAACAGTAAGCAGCAGCACCTAAAAAGCTCCTAATCTGCTTTTTGGGTTCCTCCTTTCCTTCAGTTTATTAGAAATGTGCTGCAGCAATGTACAGTATGAAAAAAATAAGATGTTTTTTTATAATCATTAAGCATGCAAAGACCGCCAGTGTTGAATTTTAAAACTTAAAATGAGCGTAATATCTGCTCATTAGTTCAAAGAACAGGGGATGATCTGAGGATAAAGGATGTGAATGAATTTATATTATAGTTCTAGTCAAACTAACCAGATGTAGGCTGCAGGTAGAACATCTGGGCCTTCAAGCCCTGACTGTTTGTTTTGTTTTTTTTGGTCAAATGTTCATTTTAATCACAGTTTTTCCACCAAAATAATTCCTCCCCGTCGCTACTGTGAGGAAACGCTGAAGCCTCATCCTTCCCTTTGCTCTGCCCGATGTGATTTTAATTGGTTTAAAGAAATACAAACGAGCCAGAGCATTTTTTTATTTATTTATTTTAGCAGCTAAGCAAGACGACTGTGGTGCCGGTGTGGCAGGAATTTAAGGCCGCAGTGTAATCCAATCCATAGTATAACTGTTTTAGATGCAGATTTTTCCAGAGGCCACGTTTAAATATTGATTTCCAGGCAGTGATATTTTTAATGTTTATTTTTAAATGTGCTGATTTTTCTCCATCAATCTGCCCTCCCCTCCCTCCCTCCCCGTGTAAGACGAGCATTGATTATACGGAGGCTCAAGTGCGAGCGCTATTCTCCTGTGTGAAACCTTTAGCCTCTGTCTGGCACACAAAGCGAGCTCAGATTTAGGTGAACAGGTGTGACGGAGGGGCTATGGGGTCACTATCTCGCTCAGGTCGGACCTAGTAATTTAGCTGAACCGAGGGATTTGCTCCTCCCCGCTAAGAAAGGCGACACAAAGGATCTCACTTGAAAGCGGAGAGGGAACAGAGGGGTACGGACAGTTTAACTAAGATGAAGGAGTTCAGTTGGCCAAAATGCCCACTTTGATTAGTCTTTACACTTGCTCTAATTGAGCATGCATGTGTGTGAGTATGAGTCCTCCACTTGTGGGTACAGAGTTAAGTTTGTGCAACTGTGCATGTGAGTTGGGACGTCAGTTTTCGAGTGTGTATCAGGTTTTTTTTTTTTTTCCCTTTTTCTTTTTCTCCCCCCTTCATGTTGTAAAACTCTCCCTCTCTCCTCGCACTCATTCCTCTCTCAAGACTGAATTTGCTTGTCTTCTCAGCGTGAGTGTTTAATCTTTTCAGGCTGTTGAATCGGCCCAGTGAATGAGTCCCCGGCTCCTTCTCTCTAGGAGCCCTGGAGATTATTCTAAAGCACTAATCGTTGAGCAAACACAGCAGTGCTCTCCCATTCCTATTCTACATGGGCCACAGTATAGCACAACTTCTTCTTTCACTCCCCCCGCCTCACGTTTTCTACGCCCTGTGTAGATTTTTTGCTTTTTGGCGCACGTAGCCTAGATTACTGTTCCTGAGAAACAGACCCCCTTAACTCCCCCCCAGCTACAGCCGTGGTTAGAAATGAACTAAGCGGAGAGTTTTTCTTAGTTGGTCTTTTATAGCAAGAGAAGTGACATGTAATTTAAAGAGCATTATTTCCAACATTGTCCCCTGGAACCTTTTATGTTTGTGGGTGTGTTTGTTTTTTAATTAGATTGTCAGTAGGGAGAATCTACCAGGCTTATATGATGGTGTCAATATCCTTGGATTTGGAGCTTCGTCAATATTGTCTGGCCCTGCCGCTACTAACCTGAACAGGCTGCTGGCATTTGGTGTAAAATAAATAGAGTGATTTGTCTGTTTTGTTTTCTCCATATATTCGTCGCCTCCAAGAGAAGTTTTATTTACACCGCTCTCCATTTGATTTTGCGTGGTATTTGCTTTTTTTGCCAGTTATGGCCCGGCTGTGGTCTGCAGGAGTCATGCTAGCTCTGCACCCGGTGGTCTCTCATGTCATTTTACGTTTCATGTAATGTGGAAGTGTCTCTCCGGTGAAGAAAGCTCCCACGACGGATCTGAGGGGCAGTGTGTTTTTTAAGATTTCATCCTGTCATTTCAGAGACAGAACTTGTAATCCAAGTTAAATCAAAAAAAAAAAAAAGTTGCTTTCCACAAATTTAGCTCAAGCTTTGCACCCGACGGCCAACTATACTTCTTGTTTCAGTTAACAGTGAGGAAACGGCAAACAAAGCATCCGTAGCCCTTTTTCACACGCCAAGACAAATGGTACAATTTCTCACATCTCTTCCTTTCCTCCGCAGAGAAAGCTGCTCGCCATCTACCTCCACAATGACGACAGTGTTCTCAGCAACGTCTTCTGCTCCCAGATGATGTGCGCCGACTCCATTGTCTCCTACCTGAGCCAGAACTTCATCACATGGGCCTGGGACGTCACAAAAGAAGCTAACAAAGCCAGGTGCAGTATAATTATTTTATGCTCCGCAGAGTCGCTCCGCTGCACGCTGCTTTGAATTAAAAACACTGCTCAGTTTAATTCTGCTGATTTAACGTAGTTCAGTTCTTTTTGAAAGTTAAGTGTAAATCCCATAGCGCTGAATTTCTTAAAGTTTGACTTAAATTAAAAAATGTATTGCAAACATTTTACGACACGTTCATGGGATGGATGCAATAAGTTAAAATGCTGCTGCAACAAGTGTAGATTAAACTTAGGTAATGTTCTTCAGTTGCATTTTTTTCGTCCACCCGTGTTGAGTTGCACTGCAGTACGAGGGTTTTCGGTAAATGTAGCACAGAGTAGTTTTCTGTACTTTTATTTTGAAGCCACAGCAGATGACCTTTGAGTGATCACACAGGCTTTGAAGAGGTTAATAAATCTAATATTTAAATATATAATTGTGCACGCCGCATAAATAATTATCCATGTCTCAGTAACTCGTGAATTTTGTTAATGTAGTGGTGTTAAATGCATACATATATTGCTTTGATAATCAGCGAAAGCGATGGCCAAACCTTTGGTATCCGATTTGTTAGAATTCAGTTTTATTAGGCTGCAAACGCCGAATTAATTCTCCGTACATCCGATCATGCTATACTTATTACAGCATGTTGCCAACTGTAAAGTTTAGTAGTGCAGTGACTAAACCTCTAAGCCCCAGACTGCATGCTTAATCCCTGTGTTTTATTTATATACTATCTGGAGGATCGGGCGGACTATTTGCATAAATACTAAAGTGTGTCTAATAGAGAGGATGTCTGAATGTATTTCAGCAGGAGAGCAGCGTGAGCGCGAGCTGAGGGGCGAACGGTCCGCAAATCAGCCCGGAGCATGCTGCTGTCCTGTATCACTGGTTTTAAATAGCTCTCCTAGAAAAGGTTAAAGCGGTTTTAATCGGTGGATTACTCCAACCGTCCGACTGCACTCCTGAACTAATGTTTAGGCTCAACAGAAAAGTTTAGAATGATAGCAGCTTCTGATAAGATAATGTTCAACCAACAAACTACATTAAGTTAGAGAACTTAACCTTCCCTCAACAATCAGAGGTATTTTTAAATAACAAGTCCAAACGGCCGGCAAGAAGAACCAAGGAAAGGGGCTTAAAATCCTGAACCCAAGGTGAAGAAAAAGTACGTTATCAAGCTAATTTCAACATGAATGTAGTTTAAGATGAACTAACTCAGAAATTTGAGTTTAAATTGCACATAGTGTTATGCTGATATTAATTTATCAACTTAAACTATTCAATTAATGTTTGCAACTGAACTTCTTTTTAAAAAAAAATCTTTTAATCATGCATTTAATTAAGTGGTAGAAATAGAATTACTCTTTAGGTTTACTGTTGCATTGGTTTTTTTGTTTTTTAATTGGAAGTCAGAAACACAGGACTCGGACAAAGGATGAAAATGAGATAATTCGTTACGCCGTTTCAGTGCGGACAGGAAACATTTAGAAAATAATCTAAGAAACGCTATTGTAGACGGAACCTCATTTGACACATGAACGGCATTTTAAAATCCATTTGACATGTCCTTAATTGCTGGCATTCAGCTCTCACTCCATTGCCCACAGCCTGTATCTCTGTCTTCCCATTCTCTGTGCAGCTTCATTCTCTTTTTGAAGCTTGGAGGTTGCATGCTAACAAAAGGCGTTGTGTTTGCATGGTGAGGCCCCTGATTGGGCAATCTTGACTAAGCTGTCTGAATAGAGGGTCAGTGGGAGATGAAGGACTCCCTCTGAGTCCAAACATCTCTATCTCCCCCATTTATCCTGAGAGTCTAAGCGTAGCTCCAGCGCGCTGTGTTTGTAATAAACTGGTCTGTGTAGCGCCTGTTTATTACTCTGGTCCCCCTGACTAGGACGGATGTCACTCGCCTGCTCGTGAAATTCAGTTTTCAGGGTCTGATAGGAGACCACATGTCCTACAGGTGCTTATTAGCATCGTAGCCAGAGCAAGCCTCCCTTCGTCTTTACACTACATCTCTTCCTTTCCTCGTCTCCTCCCTGATCTTTCTTTATTTCCCTGCTGTTTATTTCACCACCTCAGCTCTCCCTCTCTCGCCGCTCTCCCCTGAACCTCCAGAGTTAAGCCTGCCCTCTGGTAGCAGCCATTTAAGAAAGACTCGCACCCTGACCTCACCCCTCCATTATTTCTTTTAAGGAAATTCCCTCCTTCCTTCATTCCGCTCTCCTTTTCTCCCTCTCATTGGTCTCCTTTGCTTTTTGCCCCAGCTGGGCCTTTTTATTGCACATTAAAAGGGAGGCAACATCTGGAGCTTTTCATCACACACAGCTAGTCACAGCTTTGCTGCTAACGCATGCATGCACATGTGCACACTAACTCGCTCACACATACACTGCTGCTCCGCATTCTCACGCTCTCTGGTTGATCCAAAGTGACTGGTGATTGGCATCAGTCACACAGGCTGTTAGAAAGGTATCCTGATTGTGTGTGTGTGTGTGTGTGAGATAAACCTGCTGATATTGGAATGTGCCTGTTGCTTAGCTCGGTGTATTCTCACAGGCCTCCCAGTTAAATGATTAATTATGCATAAATGCAGTGCTGGTGATTGGATGCCAGTGTAATTGTCGCTCATGGGAAATGGATCTGATATATCGTGCGGGCTGTGCACCGTCATCGCACAAGGTAAATATTGAAACTATCGGTAAATAAACACATTGAAAGTAGATTATTTGTGTTATGTGTGCGTTATGCCTCCTCCGATGTATTATATTCCACACTAACATGTCTGTGCAAGCACTCTGAACAAAGTAAGCTAAGGTGACTTTACGTTTATGCAAATTCTTTTTGTAGACATTTAGACAGATCGACAGCGTGCGAGGACCTCTAATGTGAACACCTGTGCAATGCAATGCAGTCTGGTACGACGGCAATATAGGTCATCCTGTTGTTAATTAATCTGCAAATGCCCTTAAAGTATAAACTGCTGAAGGCGGGTACGAAGCAACGTGCAAACCTGCTCCGCACACTTGACTTCTCCTCTTGACATACGCGTACCTGAAAACATAACTGGTTTAGAGCGAGAACAAAATGTCACTTTCAAATCAAAACATGTCCATGTTCACTCTGAAACAAAGTGTGTATGACACAGTGAGCCATCGGAGCATCCGGTTCCCAGACCGCTTCCGTACAGGTGGCTGGCAAAAACATTCCCTGCAGTGCTACTGTACTGGCCTGACTCATCAGCTGCTCAGCGGAGCAAATGTCAGGCCCAACCAGTCGACTCGCATCTTCACGCTGCGCCCTGACGTGACGAAACGCGAGCTGACAGTCCGGGGAAACATTAACTATTTTAGCTGTCTGGATGTGCAGTGAGAAATGGAGATGGGATGGGTGACAAATTAGAAGCTGTCAGTCACATTAGCCACCGAAGCGGAGCCTCATCGCAGTTACAAGTTGCATGCAGGTGTTTTATCTCTACATTAAGTTGGCCTGAAGGTTTTCAGAGGCCGCGGGTCCGATGTGGACGAGGCTACATTCTTTACCATGTTATATTATGGCTGGATGGGACTGCTGAACTGTTCACCTCAGTTCCTGGAGAAGCTTGACTTCCTCCTGCCCTCAGTGTTGCGTCCATACTTGTTCTTTGGGTAATTCACAAGTTCTTCATATCCTGGTTGCACCTTTGGTCTCGTTCTGAGTGACAGTGGATACATGGCAGGTTGTGCGCGGCCCTTTTTTGTTGTTGTTGTGATAATGATTTTGGTTATGGCGGACTGACTTTGTTGGTTTTTGAGATAGAAACCTCGCTCTTGTGCTTGACGGGAGATTTGAGATTGGGTTACCCTTCAAGTTAGTGTCCATTGTTCCCTGGCCTTTCATTACAGGTTAGAGTTTCCTTGTGGGCTATTGTTATGGTCTCGCTGAGTCGAGGTCTGAACGGGGACAAATGTCAGAGCAAAATGATCTGTGAGATTTAGGGGGACCCAACTTTTTCATTGCAAGACGTGGGTCACTCAGAGTTCAGCATTTGGGAAAGTTTTGCCCGAATGATGTTCCAGAGCTTTTCTTATTTTTGATCTTTCACTCTAGTGTCCATATTTTTTCTCTTTTTTTTTAAAGCTTGCACTGGAGTGATTATTGCTTTAAAAATTACCACAGTGAGCTCAAGTACGCAATTTCACAGTTTGAAAAGTCTGCAAGTGGCTCGCTCAGCTTTGGCTTCGTCTTTTAATGAGTTACACCCCCTCTCAGGCAGCGGCATCCCTTCTATCCAGCTTCTTTCTCTGACCCGCTGTCCCTCCACCCATTCCATTACTTCTCTATTTTACCAGCCAGTTATTAAAGTAGATCTTATTAAAAGGCAGGAGAAAAAAAAAAAGCTAATCTATATTTGCATTCAGTCTATAGCAATTCATTAATATTATGACATTTACAGGGAGCTTGGCGAGGCCCCGGCTGCCTGCTACCCTTTTCCCTCTCTGAAATGTTAATTTAAAAAGTTCTGTCTTTGTAATGGAATAAGAAATCCTCTCTTGCCCTATCAATTCTGGGAGCCTGGTGGGGAATACTAATTCGTCCGTGGCTCCAATTGAGATAGCATGTCACTCTGATGGAATAAGAAAATGCAGAATTGGTTTTAAAGTCCTTAATGCCACGAGTTGCGTGTTTCTCTTTTTCCGCGGCGATCTGAGACGCGTTTGTTTTCGTTTGTGGTAAAGATATTTGTATGCATGCTTTATTGTAGTACTGGCTTTTGTGCGTGTTTGTGTCTGGTTTATGGTTCATGTGTTGTGTTAAATATACTGAAGAAGACATTTCTTTTCTTTATCTTCCAGACTACTCACCATGTGCACGAGGCACTTTGGCAGCGTGGTGACACAAACTATACGGACGTACAAGACAGACCAGTTCCCTCTGCTCCTTATAGTCATGGGCAAACGCACATCCAATGAAGTTCTAAATGTTATTCAAGGTACTTATCACTTTATTATCCTTATGACTAACTGTGTTGTCGAGATATACGGTATTTCTCTGTAATTACATTCTGATTCGTTTTCCTCCAGGCAATACGACAGTGGACGAGCTGATGATGAGGTTAATGGGAGCGATGGAGATCTTCACAGCACAACAGCAAGAGGACATCAAAGACGAGGTGAGGCTTGAGTGGAACCAGGAGTCCTGTGACTGCAGGAGACAAGAGTGTCGAGATTCTTACAGAAAATGCTTTAGATTGTTGGTGAAAGTGACTACCTGCGGTTTGCTCAAGCGCGATGGAACTTCAACCTTTGAAATACAAGAATGTGTTCGTCTCCATAATGGGAACTTCAGTGGCTGGAAGAAGCAATAATATCGTGTTTCCATGTAACAGAGTTTGACGACAGCACAGAAAGTTGTGCTCCTGTTGAACAGATTAGCCACAGAAGTTAACCTAATAGTAATATCTCAAGCAAGAACTCTAGTGTACATTGTCAGAGGTGGTTAAACATCAGACATTTAGGCGTTCGTTTGAAGTGGTAGCCATGACTCTCTGGTCTCTGGTTTCTATTAAAAACAAACCCCAAAAGTTAGCATATTGGTTCAGGGCAGTTTTTGTTTTGCAGCTAATAAGACTTCCAGCAAAAAGTCATCTTCATCTACACTGTTAATGTTCTTGATTTACTTCGCTGTCCCATACTCCTCTTGCACTAGGGTAGTTTACAACCAGTACCATCTCCGAACCACGCTTCAGTAGCCAAAGAACCAGCGCAAGAAAACTGGTTTGAGAGTAATTGGAACGTCCTGATCAAGCTTTGGGGAGTGACTCCCAATAGGAATGTCCCATTTATGTTTTATTGCCCCTCATCTAAGTGATTTAATATTTTTTATCAGCAGATAGCAGATACTGTTTTGTAGATAACAGACATGTCAAGTAATGTAGATTAGGTGTAGTAGGTAGTTGTGTCGCCTGGTGGATCCTCTTACTGACCAGCACGAATAAGTTGGGATCAACGACAATGGCGTTCCTGTTTCTGGGCATGAAGCCACTGCCTTTGTTGCAATAATCTCAGCACATGGCAAATTCCCAGTCTCCTTAATTTGTATTAATCAATCACTAATTGATAATGCTGTATTCATTAAGAAAGTTATTTAAATTTACAGCACCTGTGTGACAGCAGATGTAAACAAAAAGTTGAGCCTAGGTTTGCGCTGATGCCCATTAGTTAAACCTCGATGTCGATCCTAAGATCAGCGCATCCGTAGGCCCAACACTTCACAGGTCTAGAACCAAGAAACCAGGGCTTCAGTGTGTCATCAGGACAACAGTGTGTGGAAAGCTGTAATGTCACCAGGTGGCGTTTGTAAATGCATAGATAGAGGTGTTCACAAACGCTGACTTGTTTTCATGTCATTAGCTGGTGTTTACGATGCAGATTCCCAAAGACCGACAGCAGTCTGTGAAAGAGGCAGGTTGTCTCCTCACACTGTCAGCAGCAACTACCTTCTATAACAAAACTAGTGTTCAGACAGACGTATGCAGTGACGTGACGACGTGACTCCATGGTGGAAAAGCCGACTGTTCACTGGAAGGCTCCCATGTCGAGCTAACTCCCAAACCAGCCTGGAACTAGCACCTGGTACACGGAGGCCTTACTGGGGCAAATCTTTTACACTCGGCTACACAGATAAATCGCAGCATGTTGGGACAAATCAGAAAACAATGTTAAACTCCGGCGTACATGTAATGATGAACCATTTAAGCAGCTCTTTCCCCCTTTAGTCGTCCCGCCAACCGTAACCTTTGGTCTTTGAATAGGTACAGGACTCGGGTTTTGCCTCCCATTCAGCCGGGTTTGTTAGGTTACACTGCACTGCTACGCATCTGTCGACTGCCTCTTTTGCTCCGACAGAAAGTGGACAAACACCATTAGAGGATGCACTCCTGTGCAGCGCAGGAGACAGCGATGGGAAAGAGGTGCTGGCCTTTCATGTTGTAGACACAAATCAGGGACGGTACGACGGGGAGGACCTCTCATTGTCACGACACCTGACCCTCTTAACCACCTCCTGACATGTTTACCGAGTGACATCAAACCAGAGCGAGTGAATGACGCGCTAGATGTTTCCCTGCATGCAGTTGTGTGTTTAAGTAATCCCCCCTAAACTGTCTGGTTCCTTTATTTTCACAAGTCATATAAATATCCTTCATTAGTACTTTGCAGTCTTTAAGCAAAACAAAACAATACTATTTTTTCCCCTTTGCTTTGTGTCACATAAACAGATGGGACAGAGTTAGTAATTGTATTTCCGTGAGCCTCTCTGTGCCTCTTTTTTTTAACTACTGTATCTATAGATGACACATGTCACGCCCTATTAGGTGTTCAACAGTTAAAGAGTCAGTCAACCAGACAGCCTCTCTAACTATGCCGCTGTGAAAGTCGCAGCGTCTCAGAATCGTTGTGAAGGAATGAGTCTTGTTTCACACAAACCCCCGAGGGTTACACTTCCTCAGGTGAGCGACTGAGTGACAGCTATTCTCTCTCTCTCTCTCTCTCCCCGTTGTTATTATTTCTACATCGCTCTGGCTCTCTTTGTGGATTTGTCACTCTTGGTCGTTCTTCAAATAATCGTCAATGACAGGATGTAACAAGAAGTATTCAGAGTATGTACATGCATTGTACTGTTGGCACGCGCTGGGTATCATTAGAGTTTTTTCCAATATTAGTGCCAGTGCGAGTACAGATGCCAATGGGATACTTTTCTTATTTTGATAAATATGTGCATGTTTTTCTAGAGAACCCAGTTTTTCATTAACATATAAGCCAAAGTCCTCAAATGTTAAATGTTGTCTAAACACAAGCTGCCGTACAAGAACTCCGTTGAAATTAAACACTCCAAAAATTGGCAAAAATTTACATTTAAATCAGGACCTGGCTGATCAAAGAATGAGTAAATGAGAATTTGAGCAGACTTTTGATGCCAGCTTTCACACAGTTTCTCTTCTGATGCTTTTTTTTTTTTTTTGCTATGTACACATTTCACTCGGTGCTAAAGAACTGTGATTCACGCTGGAAGACTGCTTCGGTTTTACTCCTTTACATTGCGTTTCACCTTTAATATCGAAGTGAGCGTGTGTTTTTTGTGTTATTTCTACAGTCAGACTAATTCTGCTGGACTATTTGATCGCATTGCTTATTGACAGCAGAGTAAAGCTGCTCTGAGAGGATATTAAAGTGTCATAATTATTAAAAAAAGACAGTGTAGAGAGTTTAATATATGAGTGTGATTATTCATCATTGGTAGCATTAACCTCAGGATTTCACCACATCCTGTAAATGACAGCACCGATCTGATCTCTGGAGTGAACTCAAGCTTGATGCTGCTTTCAGGCACTTTTAAATTTCCTTCCTTCCTTCCTTCCTTCCTTCCCTCGCTCTCTCTCTTCTTTTTTTTATTTCTGTTTTTCACCTCACCTTCTCAAAGGCAAACTCAGACACGAACACAGACGCCCAGCCAACCCCAGACATTCCACTTTGACACCGACTTTTGTGTCTGTCTGGAAGCGAAGCAGCTGGACGGCCACATTGTGACTTTAACCGACCTCGCCGACTCGCCAGTCATTCCGATGGTCGTCTGTGTTTTAGCTTTAGCAGTTAGTAATCGAATGACTACTCAGTGCAGGTTTTTGTGGTGTGAGCATTTCAGGTCGGTTCACATGCGCTTCATACAATGAGGTACTGCTAGAACTAATAATTTTGGGGATAAACAAGAGTTTTAAATGATGCAATGCATGTAAACTATAGCTCCACATGTGCATATGTTAATATCGGAGCAGTTTTGTGTCTGTGAAGTGACGGCAAACAGATAATTAGCTGGTGAAGTCCAGCCCAAAATTAAACAGCAAATTAAAAAGAGCAATTGACAGCTCTATTATTTGTTATTTTTGAGCAAACATTAAATGTGCGACAGCTTGCTTTTCTGAAGTGTATCATCACCACGAGAAGGCGGCACAAATAGCCAACTTGAACAGTAGCCAAAATATAGTTGTGGAAAATCTGTTTCTCTTTTCTTTTTTTTTTTTTCTCTCTCCAAAGTTAAGGCCCTTAAAAATCACATGGAGCAGATATGTGTCAGACTCTTTAGACATTCGGTGCATTTGAAAACATTTTAGGATCGGGCGCGACACAATAGCCGAGAGTGCAAATGCGGGACCTTTATTGCCTGCACCATCTAAATAAAGGCTAAAAAAAGAGTATCAAACATGAACTACTGTGTGACTTGTTTGCGTGACTCGGGGCCGGTCAATTGAAGGTAGCCACTTTTGATGCTTTTGTCCGTCTCCGCCATTCTTTTACAGTTTCCTTTCAATGTTCGTCTATTATGCGGGCCAAAAGCACAAATGTATCCTTACATTTTCCAATTCAATGCGACAATGCACACTGTCGTTTTGCTCAGCCATCGCCGTCGCTTGCACAGTAGCCCTCTGATCGTCACAATGAGCTTACTTTGCCGTATCCGGCCCGGCACACAGCGTGGGCCTTCAGAGAACACAAAACTAATGGCTGTGCGGCGTTAGCACAATGGACACTCGTATTTAGTCCCAGTCTTTGTAGAACACTTTGTAGCCACAGCAGGTAGGAAGAGAAAGGCCGCCTGTCCCCTTCCCTCTGTACAAACAGGAAGAGAGAAGACAGAGTGAATGAAAGAGAAAGGGAGGGTGAAACTGAGATGAGGAAACATAAAAGAGGCTCAGGGTCTGGTAAATGACAGGCCGGTCACAATGAATTTCCCTCTGGTGCAACTCTTTCATACCTGGTGTTTGTACGTAACCACACTTGACATGCTGCATTTTCCTTTTGCTGGCTCCTCTCCGGCCTCCACACCCAGCACCTCAGCTTAGATGTTTTTGTCCTCGTGTGTCCTTTCATTATGCTGCTAGTTTAAATGGGCCCCGACTTTCTTCTCTCTTTCTTCCTCCACGCAGGACGAGCGCGAGGCGAGAGAGATGGTGAAGAGAGAACAGGACGAGGCCTACCGTTTGTCTTTAGAGGCCGACCGCAAGAAGGTACCTCCGACATGTGGCGTTTCGTAGCTGTTGTGCTCCAGCGCTTTAACTTGGAATAATCTCCCATCTCATCTCATAGTCACTGTTCATACTGTGTTTATATCTCACACTATTATGCTGTTGTTAATGCTCATACCACTATTTATACTATTTATACTGTTGTGTTCATATTGCTCTGCCTGTACTGTTTATACTGCATATTTAGTCCATCCTGTAAATAATACACTTCACTACCGCCTTTACACTTCTGGTTAAATGCTAAACTGAATTTTGTTGTCTTACTACTTTAAGTACAATAAATCTAATTTAAACTAGAAATAAAACACAAATAAAAGAAGAAAAAGAAGAAAAAATAAATTAAAAAACAGAGAAAAAAATAGAAATCCAAGCTTATAAGAACTTAAAGATTGGACTTTGTCTTCTTGATGCTCATATAAATCTACAGAATAGATTTAAATATTCACATTTTTTAAAAATGTACGCATCCAATATTCCTATTCTTGTCAGAAACTTGCAGTTTGATGGTAAAAGTAATTCTTTCCATCTTGAGGTTATCATAAATTGAGGGTGTTTCCAGTTTTTGCAGCTTTCTATTAACTGCATTTAAAATCTGTAATTGTTGACAGTTTGAACCTGAGTTGAACAGAAGGTGAAAGCTGAGCAACACTCTTACAAAAACACTTTATTATTTTTTATTATTTTTGTAGTCCAGCTGCATACAGATGGTCGCCCTGCTGTTGTAGTTTTTAGGGTTTAGTGGCACTGAATGCAAAAAGTGTGTTGATATAATACAATAGCACCTACAAATCGCTTCATTTTAGCTTTAAACTGCAGTTATCTGACACAGTGCAAATAGAAATGTAGTCACAAGCTTGGAAATAAACGCTACAGTCCTCAGGTCATATGTCTGTGTAGGTTCTCATCATCCAGGTTAGGATTTCTTAAGTTATATCATCATTAGTGTAGAATTAGAGACTTCAGTGCATCAAAAATCAGCTTGTCTGCATCGCAAATGAAACACAATTCCCTTTAAAATAAAGTGACACTGAGACACATGGGATTCAACTTGCCGCTTTAGATCTGCTGTCCCGTTTAATTAAATGAATTTCCTTTATTTTCAGAGGGAAGCTCAAGAGAGAGAAGAAGCCGAACAGGTTCGCCTGGAACAGATGAGGAAGGAGCAGGAGGAGGAGAAGGAGGTGAGAGCAGCAGTTACATCAGCCTCACACTCACATTATGCAGATTACTCAAATTAATATTCCGTCGCTATCGCTGCAAAGTTGAGTCTGATTTGCCAGCCCGTGGCGATTGTGCCGTTGTGCTGCTATCTTTTTTTTTTTTCTTCTTTAATCTGTCTCGCTCTCACGTCACAATAACGACTCAATTAGATTGTGGTTTTGGTGAAACATGCGTCGTGCGGGTTGCGACGGGCGCGCGGCCATTTCAGAAGAATTAAATATCCTAATTACAGCGAAGCCCGTGCCTGTTAATGTCACCTTCCATACACACACAGTTATTGTTCTGTTTAGCTGCTTTATGCCGGCGTCGCACACGAGCTCATATCCAAACCCTCGGCGAACAAAAGACTGAGGCGACTCATGTACACAGACCTGCGCACAAACATACACACAACCTAAGCAAACATACATATTCACTTGAAAACAATTATTGTCTGTGCAGGGGGGGGGCGAGCACACACACACACACACACACACACACACACACACACACGGAGGCAGACACAATGTCACGCATACAGGAAAAACAATAATTGTCGGCGAGGATGGCACCAACGTTGTAATACAGTCTGCAGTAACACAGTGTGGTCCTGGCTGCTTGTTGTTTACAGAGCGCCGAGCCCGAGGCCAGTGGGAGGTATTGGGTGACCCGGCTCGCTCAGATGATTTGTCACTTAAGTTAAACACACGGCAACAAAGGAGCCCTCAGACCTGGCCTTCTTAATTATATCACTGTAGTCCACTAACCAAACTGTACGCACACGCCTCTGTAGTTTAAACAACAATAGCCATTATTATCCACCTGTTTCCTACTTCTATTAATTTTTCGCTGCCAATGGTTTCCATGGCGTCTCCTGAGCTAACACGGCGCGCTGTGCTACAGTCTAGATGTTCATAAATATGAGGAGAAGCAGCTGCTCCACCAGGACAATGGCAACTTGGGTTTCTTGAAGGATACCTTAAAATGAATGTAAAATGAGTGCTTCTTTAATTACAATGACACGCTTGGGTTTGTTGTGTGTGAATTCAATCGGTCCACTAGTATATATATATATAAGATAAAACTTAATTAATCCCAAAGTGTTGTGCCAGATATTGCTCAGAAAAACCAAATAACATGAGAAATGCAGCGTCTAATACAGAGAAAATATAACAAGATATAAGCACAATACAATACTGATAGAAAACAAGGCTAGACTAGAACAGCAAAACATAATCCTGGCATGTATATGTATTATTTCATCACTTATTCTACTTTTTCATTCTGCTTTGACGCAGTTCCCTCTAAACATTTGGATGGAAAAACAAGTTTTATGACCAAATCTTAACCCCAAAATGTTTAAATACCATTAAATTAGTCCTGAACAAGTTCACAATTAGTCACCAGCTGCTTGTAGCAGCTTGAATCTGACACAGAATTAACATGCTCGTGAGTTCATTTGGGTTTTTAGTGTCTACATCACAGATGCTGCTCTTCATCTAAACAGTCGATGGTGGCAGCTTGCTGTGCTGCAGTCTGACGGAGAGGTTTCTGTTCTGTTGCTTTTAACGCATTTTTCCGTTTGTTAAATCTTCCCTGACTCTTTAACACCAAGACCCTACCTTATACGCTCTTATAATTAGGATCGTTTCTTTGCTTTACAGTTTTCAGTTGAGTCTTACGAGGCGGTGACTTGGTGTCGTGTATGACACAAAGTGCAGACACAACAAAAACACCAGTTGCCACCAGAGAGGGGACAATGCTAGTGGGAATGGTTTCTCCGTGATTTTGTGCCTTTGTGCAAAGAAAAGGGAGATGAAAGTGGGAGCTGGTGAACTGGGTGTGGGGGGCGGTTTGGAGGGACAGTGTGTATGTGTTTCATGTGCCTGTGTGGGCTGACATTATTGTTTACCTCCTTCAGGGGGTCTTAGCATACAGTTGTGTGGCTGTCAGGTGCACCTCTTCCCCCCCAACACTCGTCATCTGTTTGCTTTCTGCGGTTAGCCGAGCGGCGCTGCAGAGGCGGATAAATGGACGGAGAGATGCTCCTGATTATTTGTGCGGAGCTTCCCAGGCCCGAGGCTCGACCAGACGCGTGTCCTGTGGTTTCTTTGGGGACGCTACCTCTCACTTGTGTGCGTGTTTATGCTTGCGTCTGTGGTCGACCGTCTGCGTTTTGTGTACGTCCGCCGCCGCCGCCGCCGCACACACTCCTGTCTTTTGTGTATGCGTGTGCTGGTGCGTCCCCGGGGGCCCCTTTAACTCAGTCAGCATCAGCTCTTGCACCTGAGGGAGCTGATGGCGGAGCGGCACGCGCCCTACCCTGCCCACCCAACACCAGAAGCTGCTAATGAGCTACTGTTGTACACTCTTATGAAATATAATTGCATTATGGTGTGTAAATAAAGCCGGGGCGTGTTGTCACAGCATATGCTCCCTGGCTGGCCAAACAGGAACAACAAGCCGGGGGAGGAGGAGGAGGAGGAGGAGGTGGTGAGGGGCAGAGAGAAGAGGGAGGCTCGTGGGAGCAGCTTAAGCACGTTGTTTTTTGGAGCTCAGGAGAGTTGATTAGCTTTGCTGCAGAACATGACAGTTGATGGTTTGTCTTTATGCGAGATGAGCCACCCTTTGCTCCGCGCTGTCGACCGTTTTACCGTGTTTAAAGTCTCCTCAGATGAAACAAGGTCCTAAACTATCTGTTGCAGACACTGGGATGTTCAACAGGGTGACAGAACACCACAAGACAGCCAGAAAGAGGAGCACACTTGGCTGTTTTAACGTACTGATACGCTACTTGGCAACCTTCTTAGCGACGACGCCAGGCTTTAGGGAACGGGGTGAGACGCAGGGCAACTAATTTAATAACATTCTCAGGACAAGGAGATCGTTTAATTACCGTGGAGCAACAATGCCGCAATCAGACTGCGGGAGTAACTCCTCGGCTCGTCTTTCATACGTGCTTGGATAGCGCGTCGTCGTCTTTTATAACTGCCGGTGTTGCTGTGGAGTCTTGGGTTTTAGTTTACTGGAAACACAGAGCGAAGGAACAGTTTCTATTTGTGTTGAAGAGGCCTCCTGCTGTGTGGACGTTGTGATTAAATGTGCAAGAAGCTAAATTAGAAAGAACCTAATATGCTGCTTCCTTTAAGAAATCTGTGACAAATTGTGTAATTTCTGCCGGAGTCTAAGAGTAGAGTTGTGTGCTGGACACTGTAGACGATGAGATAAACTTGGTTGATATTCAGCAGCTAAATACAAATGAATTCCAGTCAGAAACGAGGCAAGAAACACGTTCTGACCATAAAAGTAAAGATATAATAAAGGTTATGTCCTCCTTAATTGTATTTGAGCTTCAGTTTCCAATAAATATGGTTTATCGTTCCACTTTCAAAGTGGCGGCTTACTTTCGTAGATTCTATAAACTACAAATCACACTTTGTCTTTTGAAACTAGTATTCAAATTTCTGCAAAACTGAGGTCCTTACATCCTTTAGAATTGTCCGTCTTACATGTTTTTGTGTTTTTCTAGTCGGATAACAGTAAAGGAAAGAAAAGAGTGACAAGTATGATGAACAAAAACACGCTTTATGTTTTGCATTTGAGCAAAACAAAAAACTGGAAACTTCAAGTCGACTTTTCTTGAAATGAAGTCACAGAATTATAATCATTCATTAGAGAAGAATTAAATAGCTTGATGCTTACTCTCTGACCTAACTTGGGTAAACTTAATTCAGTTGCATCTTGCCATTTGAAAAAAAATCATTTAAATTGATTCAACCTTTTTTTATGAATCGTGAAGCTAATTGCAGCAAATTTGTTCTGCCGATCCGTGTACATTAAACCGACTTGACCCGACCTGTTGCGACATCACTCATGCTGACTTTGCCGTTATTAAACCGCTAAAATGAAACAAACACATAAAAAATGCCCCGAGGCTTGGAAACAATTTTAAAAAAAGAGAAAAGAAATGTCAGCACAGGTGACGACAGCTGCGTCTCACCTACACCTGTATGCAAACATGTCCTCATCAGTGTGCTGCACTGACAGAAATACTCAATGTTCTCTCTTTTTTATTTCAGGCGATCCGCTTGTCACTGGAACAGGCCCTACCTCCAGAGCCCGAAGAGGAGGCAGGAGAGCAGATCAGCAAGTTGAGAATCCGCACGCCCAGCGGCGAGTTTTTGGAAAGGCGCTTCCTGGGCAGCTGTAAGCTCCAGGTCCTCTTCGACTTTGTGGCCTCCAAGGGGTACCCCTTTGAAGAATTCAAGCTCCTCACCACCTTCCCCCGTAGAAATGTGAGTGCTCTCTTACAAACATGTACAAAAAAAGTCGTCCTTCTGCTCTCTCAGTACTTTTATTTATCTGTGAACCTGATTACAACCTAAATCAAGTCAACAGGCCTGCCATGGGAGCCACAAATATACTTCCACAAGATAATTGGGTTATATTTAATTAAACAAAGCAGAATTACACCTTCATGCTATCAGTATTTTCCATGTTGACACAGAAGGAATAACGCCTATTAAGTGGTCAAATGTTGGTTAAAAAAAAATTAGACCTTTCATTTTTCTATAACTAGTCCTGACCAACCACCATCACACATCCTGATATGAACCATGAACCCAAAATGCACTTTTCTCTTTTGAATGAGCAGAAAACAGAAAACACATCCAGGGTACCGGTGGTTGTTTCTATGCTTCTACATCATACACATTAAACTTGTGCAGTTTTGCTGTTCAGACTGTGATACATCCCATAATATTGACGCTCAAAGTCAGTCACAGGAAAACCACGCTGAACAAAAAGCAGGATTTCGGCTTCAGATTGCGACACTTGGAGGTGGATGTAGAATTGATTTGGTTGCAGCTTTTGACGGAGCTCAGATGAGTCTTTCAGCGCAGAAAACTTAATGTGTGAATCCCTCGTATTGGTAAAGCTACGAGGGTTAAGTAGTGATGGAAGAAGTAAATTAAAAAGTGCAAAATTTCGACCCAACCGTGTGTACTTCAGGGGACGGGAAATGGTTCCATTGAATAAAATTATTGTACATCAGCTGATTGTGACGGGGGAACAACAGAATGACTCACTTACCTGGTAGGTTCTTGTTCTTTTGTGGATTTAGGATGTCTCAGCGTCCTCTGTCTGAAAACTGGACGATAAACTTAACATCTAAAGTGCCCTTTATGGAGGCACAGGGTTGCATGTGCAGTGAAAGTGCTTCAGGGAGCCCCGAAGCTGTTTATTTGCCATCTGTTTTAGTAGCTGTCTTTTCTGCATGTGATATGAATCAGTCTGCTTACTACTGTGCTGGACTGGACAATACAGTGAGTCTTAAATTCACAAGTGGAGCAATAAGTACATGAAGCGCTACATCTGTCCTCCTAGCAGCAGGTTAGGAGGTGTTCTCGGCCACACCAACGTCTCTGCTGGAGGGATCCACAGCTGTAATTGGCCTTTCCGTTCGGGCCTTAGCCGAAGCCCAGAGAGCAGCGGGGACGGCGGTTATCTGCTGTGACCGGCTGATGATTTGGTTCTTTCTTGCTTTTCGTCGTTGCTGCTCTTTAGCTGTGCCGTCTGCGCGCCGCGGCAGTACCGCTGCGTCACCGCCTTTGTTTACTCACACCTGTGATGGGGAAAGTTAAGCCGGCTGTTTATCCATCCACCTGCGCACGCGTATTATTCGGTGAATATTAATTAGTATCAGTCCGTTGTGAATACAGTACTCTATGACTGTGTTAGGATACAGTTGTCAGCACTAACAGTAGTATTCTCTGCGGCTCCTCTGCTGACGCCCGGCAGCGCCGAGCGTCATTAGAGGGCCTGGCCGCCGCATTCTGTGGTAGCGAGCTAATGAGCACTGTTTTAACTACCAGTTTAATTAGCCATGCTGCTGGAAACAAAATGGGATTTCCATTAATCAAGTGCATGTGGAGGGGTGGTGGTGGTGGTGGTGGTGGTTGTATGGAGGTGTGTGTGTGTGTGTGTGTGTGTGTGTGTGTAGGCTTGCCCAGGCAGTGTGCCATCGCAGTCTGTAGAGACCGCCGGGGCACAAACACCTCGAAGTAACACACACATTAACGCGCAGCTCACACTCTCCGTTTCGTCACAATCGCACACTTCAACACATGCACAAATATTTTCAAGCAAACACATGCCCCGCTCACAACTTTGTCACTTAAAGGATTCACAGTTGTCTCTTTATAATCAAGAGTAAACATGTGTTTGAGACAGAGATAAAGATGTGTCTGCATCGCAGATGAAATTCCGGCAAAAACAGGATGGGAGGATTAGAGGGGGAGAGCAGCGAGGAGAGGATGGTGACTGCAGAACTAGTCAAAAAGGGAACAGAGAAGACAAAAGCTTAAACAAAGAAAAGATTTAATCAGAGAAACAGTCTGAAAGAGAAAAGGATAGAGAAGACAAGTGGAGAAGATATTAAAAAGAAGAAGATGGGAGATAATTCCAGAAAACAGAAAGGCGAGAGATTTGGGGAAAGAGAGGAGGGAAGCGGCTCAGTGGTAGTGCCAGTATGAGGCTGTGAACACAGGCCCCTGTCTAATCCTGCAGCTCTGTGTTGTAATTAAATGAGAGAGAGCATAGAAAGCCTCCATCCCGTCCAGACGCTCTCACTGTTGCTCTGCCAGGATCAGAGGATAGAGGATAGACCACTATTGCATTTGTAATACTGCACAACTGTTGAAACCTCTTTTCCCTTTTCTAGTTTTCGGCGGCTTTGTGCAGTGTCACTCTTTCTTTTGCTATTACCCTCCTCGTCAGTCTGCTTTATGTCATTTGCATTCATTCAGCTGTAGCGCAAATCAGTGGATCTGCTCAATCCGGAAAATCAAGCGAAGCCGGATGACGGTTTTTGGTCGTAGCCGCGGAATTCCTCACCGGGACGAAGAGCTGAGTTGTGAATTAGCAAATCTGCGAACACATGCTTATTCCCGTTTGTAAACTTCAACTTCACACCACTTGGAGGTTCAGACGTGTCTGATTCATGCTTTCGCCACCTTCCTGTCGCTTCGCCAATAAGTGTCTATTAGTCTCCACTTCTTGGACTCAGTCTCTTCCTCAACATTTGGTATCAGTGGCTTATCTCTTCAGCACTACAGCAGGCCTTACACTGGCATCATTTGTACTAGGCTTAGCCGTGCTCAAGGAACTAACCCTTTCTCCGTTTCTATGACTGTCAGCGAGTTTGAGGAAGAGGAGGGGGACTTTTAGTGTTTCAGTTTTCGGCTTTTCATTCAAGAATTTCCCCCCGCTTCTTTGATACTTGTTGAACGCAAACCTCTGTTGAAAGGCTTGCGGTCTTCTTCCTTCATCGCGCCGTGAACGTGTTTAGACTGCCGTTGTAATAATTCGCAATGGGCTCTTCCTGCCCGGCTGCTCGCAGATAACCAAAACACTGTCAGACCGCTGTATTGGTTTCCTCACTGTGATACTGTACTCTCTTTCACCTTCTGCTAATCCCTCTTCCAGCTCCGTCAGTGGATTTGCCCGAACGATTCTTAGACAAAACCTGAGATGCAGAAAAAATAAACAGCGGCGCAGAAGAAGCCGTGCTCTGTACTGAAATAGATTTTACATCTGTCACGCTGGCGTGTTTTGCTTTTCTTGTCCTGATATCTGAAAGAGTCGTAGGAGGACTCGCAGGAAGTTCAGCAGCAGTTTATTATGAAAGAAGTTTCTCTGCGAGTTTCTTCCTCTGGACTTTCTTGTAATATTTTCTCCATATAACACAAACCGCAGCTTCACGTCTGGACACGGATATAGGGTGTGGAGGCCGGAGAGGTGCGCTAAGAAGTGAGATGAGCCGGTTAGCGGGATATGTTGAGCCTGAAGTCAGACTTATTAACGTCTGCTTTAACCTGAGAGGAGGTTCTGCTCAGAGTTTGGGATTTAAATCGGCTGTAAGAAGCATCTTCCTTCTTCTCTTGACTAAATTATCTCTGAGCAACACAGATCCTCAGCTTGGAATAAGTTATATATGAAGTACCTTCATGTATTAAAATGCATAAATACGTTTATATGTTCAGTCCTAGTCCGTTTTACGTTGTTGTGGTTGCAGCTAATAGAACATAAATGAGAAAATTAAACCGTTTGTTGGCATTTTTAACTGAGAATATTCAATTAATAGCATTAATTTCGCTTTAATTTGACCAAAACTTATCTTTAATATGAGTGTCAGACCTAAACTCGCTTCTTGAGCATCGTGTTTAAATGCACGAGCAGGTTAGAAATACAGAAGTGATTATCAGATTTATTAGACTACCATCCAGTGTCGGATTTACGCCACAGCTGCCCTAAATTACCAGCACTGGTTTCTGTAATGGTTAATACACCAGTATATAGAAGCTTGGAAATTATATTTTTAATGCTAAAATATAATTATTTTTGTTATCCATGAATTTTCAAATGTGCTGTTTTGCATAAAAAATAGTAAAGCACATTATTATGTCTTGATTATGACGTAAAAAATTATAGTTGTTTAATTAAATTCCTGAACAGAAAAATGATGTTTTAGTGGTTGAATGTGATGCTTGAATCATTTCAGGGGAATTATTCCTCACGCCTGTTCAGAACGGTAAAACATCGAGAGCTGAGTGAGAGGTGGTCCAATAAATTTGTTTTGCACATTCCTCTCTTGCAGTCACACTATTGCTAATTTACCATTTTATATGTATTATTCATAGTTCCTTGTTTTAACAACCTGTTCCTGTTAGCTAAAGTAGGCGTCACACCGTCGCTCCCTTTTGTGCAGAAGACTCGTCAAATGATGCACCAAACACCCCCTAAAGAAAACCTGATTAACGAAGAAAGTTGATCACCACCGTCGCGATACCCGTTACATCTAACTAATGTTGTAGGTTTTGTCGAACCAGCTAGCACAAAGAAGCTATGTTGAACTTACACACTTCTTGCTTATTGCTGCTTCACTTGGCTGTTAGAGCTTCACGGTGTAGAACGACATAAGGACGGTTTTCACACTCATCTGCTCGTCAGAAAGTTTCTCTGAACTCACCGTTAACCGACAACAAGGGAGATTCATATCCATCGGGGGAGGCGTCTGATTGGTCCAAAAATACAGCATGGCAGGAAGCAAACACGCAGCCAAAGTCATAAAAAACTTCAATAAGGACGGGGAGTCCTGCGACAGATGGTGGTGGCCTCCTCAGAGCCCTGACCTCAACATCATCAACTCAGTCTGGGATTAGATGAGGAGACAGAAGCAACCGAGACAGCCTAAACCCACAGCAGGACTGTGGCACATTCTCCAAGATGCTAAGCGCCCAGAAAAACCGTGTGAGAGTGGACGAAGTGATGCTGCTCCGACGGCGGCGGCGGGCGGTCGCACCAAATATTGATCGGATTTCTGTTTATTGCATTTTTTTTAAATTAGAAAGCATCCGTGGCGTTATTTTGGAAGCGTCTCGGTTAAGTTTGCGGACATGTTTGCGCAGCCCTGCACATAGAAGCATGATTTTATATTATAGCTGGAAGGCCGGTGGTGGTTTATTCTAGTGTCATGTGTGGAAACTTCTCAGCTCACATGTAGTGACAGAAATGTTCGTACGAAACCAAAAGTATTTTTACATTCTGGGTTTTTCAAAGATGACAAAGAAGTAAATTTACGCTTATTGAAGTGTTTTGTGAGTATTTTATGTAAATCTTCAGTAGTCAAAGCTGAGTTTTATCTCATGAATCTCAGCCTCCTTCCACGTTTCCCTCCCTCTGCCTCCCTTTTCCCTCCTCTTTCCTGCTTTTGTCATTTTAATCTCCAGCATCTTTCTCCTTTTCCATCTTTCCTCAAATCCTAACCAGCTTTCCTACCCTTAAAAACACCTAAAATAGCCACGCCGGTATACGTTTTAGCACAAACTAGTCCTGGTTTTTTTCTCACTTCACTTTCTTTTCTTCCCTATTTTTCCTTTGCCTCCAGTCCTCCCCCTCCGCCACCCGGTCCAGGCTGTGCGGTGCATTTCTCCCTTTGAAGTGTCGTATTCTGGTCTGTTCTCTTCTGTTCACGCCCCAGCACTACGTGTTGTCAACGCTCCTGGCAGCAGATAATGATCTCCCACTGCTTTTGTAATTGGCCAAATAAACACTTGACAACACTAGTTTAAAACAGACAAGTTATTTGGTTTTAATTAACATAGCGGGGCCTGTAATGGCTTCATTAAAAATGCGTTATTTCAGCTGCACGTTTGATTATGTTGGAAACGGACATCTTGAGGGCCTGTGTTTATTTTCCCTTTCTTTTCTTTCACGGCGCAGCGTTGCTTAGTGTCGCCTCCTCTGTTATCAGTGTGTTTTATTCATTTGAATCGAGTGACTTACAACTGCGGGTGTTTATTTTAAACTCCAAATTAAGCGCTAATTGCAATACGCGCTTTAAAATATGTTGTCATTTTATTTCATATAATTTTTCCTAATGAACGAGATTGCCTAAAAGCACCATCTGGCTTTTTGTTCTCATCCAGGTTTAAAATTAGACTTTTTAATGTGAAGCCTCCTTAGTTATTATATTCTGTCTTTAGATTTATGTGGACCAAGCTTTGCTCTGGTAATTTATGTCATTTTAATTAACAACTGCGAACCATTTTCCCAAGTTGTTGTTTAGTTCTAGTTGATAGTTCAAAAAGAAGAAAAAAAATCTAAATAGAAAATAATTTTAAATTAGTCAGAGGCTTTCCTAATTCGGCTGATTGATTTGATCCGAACTGGCTGATGGAAATTATATTGACTCAAGGTTAAAAACAAACTGCAAAGCAGAGAGCTAGATTGTGTCTGTCTTATGTATGTATGTATGTATGTATGCATGGCTGTGTAGGCACAGGAGGAGAGAATATGGCTTAGGCAGAGCAGAGGAAAAACAACAGCTTTGTTTGTTGACAGATGCCTCCATGCTTATGGTCTGTTAATTGGATAACAATGTAAACAATCACCGATGGCGCCCGTCTCCTGTGTCAGTGTGGCATCTTGTTTCCCTACTTTCTTTTTCAGAGTCAGATGCTGCTCTCCCCCCGTCGCCTCTCCCTGGTGCACCGCCGGCTCAAACTCTCATCCCCATTTTTTCCTCCGAATGCACACACTCGCGCGCCGTCCACGCACACACCCGCGCGGCGTCTAAACACGCGCACCTGCTCCACCCCGAAAGCCTCATTTACTCCTACCTGATGCTGTGGTGTCATGACAGCCTGTCGGGTTCATTAGCATGTCAGCCATTTGTGACGCGCCGCTCCCGAGGTGGGAACAAGGAGCACAGCAGCCCCGTTTCGGTTCGCCTTTCCCCACCGCCGGGACGGAGCGCGGCGCACACGTGCTGCACCTCTCCGCGCACACATGCAGCCTCTCCAGCATCCAGCTCCCCCGCGGCGCCGCCAGGCAGTTGCCTAGGTGAGGTGAAGTGGATGTGGCGGCCCCTCCCTGGACCCCCGCTGACAAGTCAAGAGTCTAAATGACACATTGAAATGAGGGCGAGAGATGAAAGGCTCAGAGTCGGAGACCCTGGCGTGCACACGGCGTGACATTTCCCAACACCCATGGGAGACGGAGAGGTGGTCCGATGCTGATTCGCCCTCCTCTCCATCCCCCAATTTACCTGCCTTCTCTTTTTTTTTTCTACAAACGCCAGCTCATATTGCAGACTTTATAGTCAACACGTGTAAAATGTGCTCATAGATGAGGAGGATTTCTTCTTTTCTTCCAAAACAGTTTTAGATTTTGTCGTGAACACTTGTTAAAATGTGCACGTAGACAAGAGTGGAATTTATTTTATCTTCATCTTCATTGGTTGTATTTTGAATTTAGTCAAATGTGGACACAGACAAGCAGAATTTCTTTAATTCTTCTCTTCATGGTCGTAATATTTCAGATTAATGCATGTTTAAATGTGCACTTAGACGAGAGCAGAACATCTTTAATTCTTCTTTTCAGTTCTCGAACACTTTCTAATATTTCAGATTTTGTAGTTAATGGATGTTTAAATATGCACATAGACTGTTAAGGTTATTTAATTGGTTCTGTTAAACCTGTGCCTTGTTTTAACGTGCACATAGACACGTGGACTTTCATACTTTTTCTTTTCTTAGTCTTCGACCATCATCTTCATATTTCAGACTTTGTAGTTAATGCATGTTTAAATGTGCACATCGACAAGAGTAAAACATTTTTAATTCTTCCTTTCAGCGTCCTTAAATGTCGTCTAATATTTCAGATTTTGCGGTCAACGCCTGTTAAAATGTGAAATTCCTCTTTTCTGTGACCTTTTGTAGTTAACACACGTTTACATTTTCACGCAGACAAAGGGCAGAACTTCTTTAATTCTTATTTTGAATCATTGAACACCATCTAGTGTTTCAGATTTTGTTGTATAAGTTTGTTTAAATGCGTTTCTTTATTCTTTTTTTAATCCTCCAGCAACGGCCAAAAATCCCAATTTGTAGCTCCTTTAAATGTGAACATGGACGACTAGAATTTCTTAAAATCTGAGTCCTTGAATGTCCTCTTAATACTTTACACACAGATGAGAGTATAATTTGTTTAACTCTTCTCCTCTGAATCGAGCAGAATTTCTTCAATTCTTCTTTTTGGATGACAGAATCACATATTTTAGGATCTGCAGATTTTAAAATCCTCAGTCGTTACAGCGCTACTAATCCTGATGAATCTTGTTGTCTGCTCTACAGGAGGTGAGAGTCGTAGTTCAGTTCACGTTTCCTTCTCTCTTAGACCCGTCGCTGTGCTTGTTGTGAGGCCGACCTTTTACCGCGCTCTGGCTTTGCCCTCTGACCTTCTCCGGCAGGTACAGGGAGGCGGCTAATTATCCCACCGCGAGGTTAGAACAGGATCCTAATCAGAGGGGCTGATGCAGCAGTCAGCAGATAAGCCCCGGACACATCTCGGTGTCACACCAGCTCGCCCATTCAGCCCAGGTGTTAGATTGGCCCGATGTAACACAACCCCTCCTGTGATTAGCTCACATAAGCTAAGAGGCCCGCGGGGGTGGCGGGTGTCAGAGAGTCAGATTGTCCTGTTTTAAAAAACATAGGTCAGGCCTCTTTCATGTCGGCTAACTCGATCAGCTCCGTTGTGGGTGGCGCTGCCTTGTTTCTCTGCCCTCAGACAATCGCTGTTGTGTGGCGTTTACCACACGGATAAATGTTTCTCTCCGTGTTCCTGTTTGACCTTTTGTCACGGCTAAAATTAGCCGTTATTAGCCGTCACAAACACGTACAGTCCTCCTCTGAGTGCCTCCCGTCCTGAAGCCTTCACTCTGAATTGGAGCCTTTTCTTAAGAAAAACAAACCCGACGGTCCTCTCAGGGAAACACATTTCTTGCTGCTCAGATTACCGCTTCGACTTTTCTAAAACACGACGTTAGAATAATACACACGGTGCTCTTGGAAACACGCACACACACACACAGCGGTTAAATAAATGCAGCTACACTGTTCTGCAGCCTGAATCCCAGCGTGGGGAGACGGACGCAGAGGGATTTCTCTGAACGGCCGAGGCCACGCTAATGTGGATAAATCTGAAAAAGCAATTAGAACGGTTTGGATAATTCGGTTAAAGCGGCTTCAAGGCAGTTTGGTTGAAGTTTGCTTTTAAAAGTGCAGAAACAATTAGTCATTTAATTAAGCGCAGTGATAGAAAATAGCTGCTGCAAACATCTACACAGATCAAAAGCTTGATCTCGATGTACAGATGATGACATTTTGTTTGATTTTAGCGTGTTAAAGTCGGATTCCTGACATTTTGTCCGACAGACTTCACCTGCAGTGATTCTGATGATGTGTCTGACTGTCCTGGTTTCATGTCAGGGGTCATTTCTCTGCAAAATAATATATGATGTGTGGCTACTAAACATTTTAATTATGTATGTAACCAAACAATTAAATTAGGAGTGCGTGGCGGCGTGAAGAGAAGGCTGGAGAAGAGGGTTAGACTCCAGGAGGATTACTGGGAAGGAGAAAACTGGTTGTTTAGATTTGAAATAAATCTTTTGTGACACCAGTCCTGGAACTTTTCTGACACACCTCGTATAAAATCACAGTCGATCTTAGAGGACGGTTTGTCTCTCGCAGTCGTCCCAGCAGAAGGAATCAAGGTGGTTCTCCGTCTCTCACTGTTCCACTGGTGAGGTTCTCCAAATCTTCCACAGAATTGCTTTTTTTGTGGGACTTAAAGAGACAAGATTAGCTCTCCGGTGCACTCCGAGGCCTCAGAGTCCGTCTGACCAACTGATAGTAAGCAAGAGTGGACAAGAGTCGAAGCGTCACGTGACAGATCATACAGTTAGTGTGAGCAGTTTTATTGCCAAGTAGGTTTTAACACACTAGACATGTGAGGTGGTGATTTGGTGCATTATAATAAACACATGAAATAAAGATTTAAACAGAAAGCAGGTGTTTCCAGTCAGTCACATAAACAGCAAGTGTATGAAAGAGAAGTTGCATAGTTTGTGTTGCAAAAGATGATATTAAAAGAGCTGTGTGTTAATCTAATGTCTGTGGTGGAGGGTCAGGGGGAGAGGCAGCATCACATCACTGGGGGGGTCTGGCCTTGTTGATAAAACCTGCTGCAGTTTCTTTGGGTTGTTGCTTATCCCTGCCGGGTAAGAATCACACAGAAGTTTGTAATCACTGTGTAGAGAAAGGTGTGGCGTCAGTTTGAGTCCACTTTGTGTTGTTGGTTGAACCAAACAAGCCGTCTGAGGATTGCATTTTGCAAAGATGCGATCAGATTTCTGTGTCGTTTGCTTAAACAGTTCTTTGGTTGTTGACGGTCCGATGTGCCTCCGTCTCCTCCCAGATCACCCAGTTGGAACCAGGCTCGACCCTGCTGGAGGCCAAGCTCTTCCCACAGGAGACGCTCTTCCTGGAGGCTAAAGAATAAGAAGCTGGGGGCCTCCGATCGCCGAGAGGACCGACTGACTGACTGACTGATGAACTGGCTGGACACACACTAGTCACCGAGCATGGCCCCCCCCGACCTCCCAGTGTGGGCCTACAGTACACACACACATATGAACACAACACACACACACACACCGACACACACACACACACACTGTCAGACGTACATAAACACACTGGCACGCACATCCAGTGACACACAAGTGCAAGTAAGCTTCTCTGCCCTCGGCCTGGTCGTGCTACATGAATGCCTAGAAGTGTACACGTGTTGCACAGAGGAGCAAAGACAGTATCACAAGCACACAGCCAAACATTCACCTCCTCCCCCCGAAAACAAAAAAAAAAACCTCCCCGACCTTTTCTCTCTTTCTTTCTCTCGACTCCTCTCACACGTCACGAACTTCCCAAACTGCTGGTTTTCTCTCACGACACGGAACGAAAAAACAAAAAAAAACAAAAATAAAAACGGCATCGAGAGACTTGAGTAGACAAATCTTTGTCACAGGTAATAAAAAATAAATCAAAACTTAAAAAAAACAAGGACTTGTAACCCTCTCTCCCCCGTCCCCGTCCCTCATTCAACACACTGAGGCTGCTTTTTTAGAACATGGTTTTTGTGTTTGAAATTTAAAAGAAAATGCTGAAAAAAAAAATGTAATAAAATAAACTTCAAGAAGAGATGTGGCCCCGTGAAGCCTGGGCTGTCTCCTCTCCACCTGTATTCACCCCCTTAACCTTCCCCACTCTCCTCCCCCATCCCCTCCTTCCTCCCCCTGCATCCCGTCCGTCCGTCCGATGTCCGACGACGTGGGGACGGGGCCGGATGTTGGGACCCCTGCAGCGGCGTCCCACCGGCCGCCGCTCCCCCTGGTTTTAACATCCACTGCTCCACAAGCCAATAGATTGCTCAGTTTTCAGTTTTTTTTTTTTTCTTTTTTTTTTTTTTTTTGTTTTGTTTTTCCTCTGAATCCTTTTTAAGTTTGATGCTGTATTAGTTTTAGTTTGATATACATTATATAAAATATATGAATATGAACATCAATTCGTCTCAGCCGGAAATCTGTTGAAACACACACACACACACACACACACACACACACGTCTCTTCCTTCATTTTGATTTGTTTAGCAAATAAATCTTTATTTTAATAGTTGCAGAGTACACGAGAACACCTCAGAGTCTGTATCATGACTCTCCACTGCGGCTAATGATAGAAAAAGGCAAGAAAAGAAAAAAAAAACTTTAATAGTCGAAGTTCTTTTTAGCTCTTGTTGATCGAGGAGCGTCTCTTTGAAGAAAATAGTCCTAGAATGTGTCATTTTGGAGTAAAAAACATCACATTCAAAGCCCTGCAAACATCTGTAAACATCTCACAGACATTTTTAACTTCATTTGTTAACAATAAGACCGACTAGTTGCTTATTATTT
The DNA here is from genome assembly GCF_000690725.1 of Stegastes partitus. NCBI lineage: Eukaryota > Metazoa > Chordata > Actinopteri > Pomacentridae > Stegastes > Stegastes partitus. The sequence continues at coordinate 153,163 of NW_007579157.1, forward strand.
ATTCAAGAGCCTCGATTCTTTTCTGTTTCGTTGCAGTGACGATTAGCTTTATGCAGGAAATAGCAATTACAATATCAAGAAGTTTTATATCAAACCCTGGGAGTGTTAACGGATAAGCGCAAGCAAGGCAAAGACAAACATGTAAATGTATGTTTATGTGATTTAATTGCCGTTTTTTCCCACCATTTGAGCTTCATATATCAGCTGTCAAATCTGTAAACTGTGAGAAATGTTCGCTTTTAGCCGAGAAGGTCTGAAGCAAAAGAAGTAATTTACAGATTCTTCTGTGGAAAAAGTCACTCAAACATTGGAATGTAGTTTTCAGAGTTCCACATTTCTTTCTAGCTGTTCTTGTGTGAAGATTCTTTAAGAAGATTTTCTGAGAAAGTTGTAGTTTTGGAGTAAAAAAAAAAAAAAAACTCATCCAACCAGATCTCAGCTAACATCTCAGACATTTTTAACGTCATTTCTTACAATAAAATCAACTTTAGGCGCTTTAATATGTTTAAAAATGCTGGAGAACCTCCTTGAATCTTCTGCTTCACTAAACTGATGACTGACTTTATGCTGGAAATAACAATGGTTGGAACTTCAAGTCACAAAGGACTGAAAATGCTAACTTTCGAGTATTATTTTTAAATTTCTTTTGAGGATAATGTTAAAAAATAGTCATTTTCGTTGATGTCAGAGTCTTGAAATAGCTTAAAAATTGTGAACTTAAGCTATGTGCTTTTGCAAATCATTTAAATGTTAACATGTTGTTATAGAAGCAGAACATCTAACTCAGACCTACTCTGACTTCTCACAGTGCAAAGAAATACTCTGTCCATGATGGAAACAGCAACATCAAACCTTAGTTTCTATACTTTGATGCTCCTCTGGCAGGTAAATTGAAGAAAAAATATAGAAATATGTTGGTCTATATGATTTTATTACCACATTTATCTATTGTATGAGCTTTAAACTATATAAATTATATAACAGTTGTTTGTTTTAAGCTGAGAAACACCAGAAGTCTGAGTCACACCACCTCATCCCCATCCACCCCCATCATGTCTGGTCATAACTGAAATAACCTGAACGTGCTGCTAACGCTGCCTCTGACTGTCCAGCTTCGGTTCTTTTACATCCCAAAAAGTTCACACGTCTCTTCTCCCGCCACAAACCTTCGCGCATGCTTCTGCTAACAAATGTTTTAATATCCCCGCTCTAACACCACCTGGTAATAGCAGCCACACCGCCGCTAATTTCCTGCCTTCAGCGAGGAGAGATCACGCCGGCTTAGCCCTCCATCTGCAGCGGGGCTCCTCCGTCGGCTCGAGGCGAAGTTTGGGAACCCCTCATGAACCGACCGCTGCTTCCTCATCAGTGAACCCTCGGACCCGGATTCCCACCGACACGTACGTAATGAGGCGGGACAGGAGGAGACTTGGCCTGGGGTTCCATTAAATGCACTAAATTGCCCCTTTCGCACATTATATTTGACATTTTTTTTCTCTTTCATGCTCGACAGTTTACACTGACATGGCAGGCAGCAGAGAGAGAGGGAGGTAGTGGATGTTGTGGCGACAAGTTTTACAGGTTAAAGCCCCGAATGTGCAGCTGTCATGTTGTCTGAAGGAGCTGGAGGAGGAATAAAGAGGTATGCATGGCTGCACACAGTAAACAGTATTCTGAGTAGAAACTACCAGGTTAATGTGGATTATTAATGTAGTTATAAGAAGAAAGCAGCACATCTAGGTTCTCTGTTAGAAAATAGTCATTTTTGAGTGAAAAACATCACCTCAAAGCTCTACAAACATGTCTGAACATCTCATTTATCTCACATTTAACTTCATTTTTAACCAAAAATACACAGTTTAGGCTTTTTTACCGCCCTGAATCTCTCCGGTTTTGCTAAAATTATGAAAAAACATGCAAAAAAATAATCAAAATAATCACCTCAGAGTATGTATTTTTGATTTAATCTGAGGATAATGTAAAGAATTATATGCTGGCGTCATAAATTCAGTCATTTTAGTTGATTTCAGGGTTTGGATTCAATCTTGAAATAGGTTATAAGCAGCAATAACGGTGCAAATGAGGCGTATAAATCTTTATTGGTTGCGGCGTGGATGAGAAATACACCTTAGCTTATATATCATGACACTCCTGTGGAGGTATTCATAGGAAAAATAAAGAAAAAACATTTTATTGGAATAGGGGACTGATATTATTCTAAGCTTTTTAAAGAAATTAATCCTCAAAAATGTGTTTTTTGCATCAAAAAGCATCCTGATCAAAGCCCTGCAAACATCTGTAAACATCTCACAGACACATTTAACTTAATTTTTTTACCAAAAACACACATTTAGGCTTTTTAATGCACTAAATACACCCTGAATCCCACCGGTTTTGCTAAAATTATGAAAAAATATGCAAAATATGATCAAATCACTCACCTTAGAGTATGTATTTTTGATTTAATCTGATGATAATGTAAAGAATTATATGCTGGCAGCATAAATTCAGTCATTTTAGTTGATGTCAGGGTTTGGATTCAATCCTGAAAAAAGTTATAAGCAGCAACAACAGTAAAAATCTTTATTGTAAGGTCTGAAAAGTGGATGTAAAATACACCTTAGTTGATATATCATGACACTCCTGTGGGGGTATTCATAGAAAAAGGCAGAAAAATTAAGAAAAAACACATTTTAGTGGAATAGGGGACGGAAATTCTCTTAAACTTTTATGTCATTAAAGAAAATAATCCTTGAAAATGTGTTTTTTGGAGTAAAAAGCAAACAAATCAAAGCCCTGCAAACATGTAAACATCTGTAAACCTCTGTAAACATCCCACAGACAGTTTTAACTTCATTTGTTGACATTAAAACCGACTGTTCTGCTTAATAATTAGTTGTGAGCTCAATAGTGTTAAAGATAAAACACTGGAATCTTTTTTAGTTTTGAGTTCAGGCCTAAAATCGACCATAAGCAGCGACTACAGTTTGCTTCAGCGACGGGCGTTTAATTAATATCATAGAAGTATAATATCTCCTCAGACTTCTCTCACTGCAAAGGAAAACTCTGTCTCTCTTTGGGGGGGAATTTCATAAGATCTCGTTTAGTCCCAGAAGCAGTTTAAACCTTCTTTATGAACTGGATCGGATTAATCCAGCATAAGCGAGCGAAAGGAAATCAAGTCTGTTTAAGCTGTTTCGGAGTTGGTTTACTTTCAAATGGGAGTTCTGCAGGCTTCCGCCTAATCCTTGTGGGTGAAATAGACAATTATCTGTCGCCTGCGAGCGCCGTGATCAAATCCTGCAGCGTTTATTGTCGGAGACGAGGAGCCTGCGAGTGTTTTATAAGGTCAGCGGCAGCCATGTCTCGCCTGCGAGTTGTACTTGCTCCGAGGAAAAACTCCGGAGTGAGTCTATGGCAGAGGCATCCTCCGGCTTCGTCAGCTTGCTCTGCGGCCGCCTCGTTTCTCACGCAACCGATGAGTCGCCCTAACGTGCTCGGCCAGCCGCACTTCCACAGGTCTGACCGGGCGGGAGGTGCTGCCGGAGGCTGCAGAGGGAGAGACGGCAAGAAACGCCGCAGGAACAATCCTCAGGAACTCCACAGGTCTCAGCCAAAATAACTGAAAGCAGACGAGGCTCGCTGTGAATTATCTCCCCGTTTGAAAGCAGATGTTGCTTCATCAGATTGTTTAGTCTCAGGAGCACAAAAAACTCAAAAAATCTGTTTGTCTTGAGTTTTGTGTCAAACTGCAGCCAAACTGTCAAACATTCCTCAACGTCGGCGTCTCAGATGTGACGTTTTGCTGCTTTTCTTCACCGTGAGACAGAAAACTGAACCATTTTGGGGTCATTAGTCAGAATAAACAAAGAAAGACGTCACATGAGGGAAGTTTTTAATTCTTTCTGCTTCATAAAACATCTCACAGACGTTTTAAACAAGAAAACTTTTGTAAAATTAATGTGGAAAGAATATTTGGTTTATATGTTGTCTGTGGAATCGGTGGGTCGTTGCAAGTTTCAGGCTTTGTGTCGAACATTCCTCAATTTCAGCTTCTCAGACGGGACATTTCTCTGTTTTTCTTTATCTTTTGGCAAAAGTTGAATAGTTTTTGGTTATCAGTACACGAAGCACAGTTCATGCTAGTTTTCTTTCTCCTTTATTAAACATTTTCAAAAACTTAATTAGGCGAGAAAATCAAAAGAACGTTTGGTTTTGTCGGTGAAATCTGACTTTCTTGCAGGTTTCAGACCTCTCTGTTGGCTTCGTAACTCTGTCGGAAAGTTTTTCCAGCAAAAACGACAAACGTTCCTCAACTTCAGATGAAATTTTTTCTACTTTTCTTTGTCAGAATTTAACAGCTTTAGGCTGCTGGTGAGAGAAAAACAAGATCATGGGCTTGGAGAAGTTGTAAATGCTAGTTTTCCTTTTTCAAAAACTTACCGACTAAATTAAGCAAGAAAAAGTAAGAAACTTTATCGATTCCTCTCCAGGGATGTTTCCACAGCTGGATACAGACGAATCGCTGAAGAAGCAGAATCAGCACAATAAGGCTACAAACACAGATATGATGAAGCCAGTGTACAGAAATTAGTGTTTTGTGGCGAATTCAAGGCCTTTTAATCCTTAATATTTAAATGACTGAGATAAATTCACACCATAAATATCCCTGTAGGGGCTCAACCTTAACGTTATCTTATATTTCTACTGGAAAGCACTCAACACGTGTAAATAACTTTCTCGGGGACCATAGATGTGACTCCTCTGGATGTTGTGTTCATTCCAGTTACAGGTTTAGACAAAGTAGGGAAGAGAAATAACAATTATTAGGACAAATAAAGTCTGGAAAGCAGCAGATTTATTCCTCATCTCCTTCAGAAATCAATGAACTCGTGTTAAAAGCTTCCCTGTCGAGTTGTTTTAGTACCAAAGTGGACGAATGTTGACTTCAGTTCTTCCAGCGTGGAGTTGTTGAACGCCTCGACTCCACGCTGGAGCTCTGAGGGCAGAAGTGAAATGTGTGCGGATGACATTTGTGCTGCTCAGATCCAGGCTCGGCTGCTCAGACACGTGCAGCCGGAGGCGAAGGCGAGGTCGGGACAAGGTGAGGAGCTCAGTGAGCGTGAAGCCGATTCCTGAAAGAGACAGACAGGTGCATCGGCGCTGGTCTGTCCGGGCTCCTCGGGGAACGGCGTGCATAGTGCAGATCCGCTCAACTGTGAGATTACAGTTTCTATCGTGCAGCTTCGCCGGGTTCACGCGCACGAGCACGCCGGCTGCAGCCCGGTGACGGTGATGGAGTCGGAAACGCCGATGAGACATAATGATATTCCTCCATCATACCTGAGCAGGCTTGTCATCAGTTATTTGTTTTGCTGAAGGTTTCTGACTGTGAGGGGAGCAGCTTGTGTAACAGGGTTTGTCAACAGTCAGGATTAATTAGTCCTTTATTGATGACGTGTAGGCTGATACGAGCCTCCAGGACTCTTTACATAAGGCCGAGGACACTAATACTTTATTTAAAATGTGTTTCAGAAGCTTTTCATCCTTTAAAATCATCTCAGAAATGTTTTGACCTCAAACCTCAGACGTTTGTTCAGATGTCAGAGATCCATCAGTCTCTCGTCTCGTCAGCGACTCTTCAGGCAGAAATGTCAAACATTCGTCAGCTTTAGCTCCTCAGATGTGAGGTTTTGCTGTTTTTCTTTATCACGTGACAGGAAGTGGAATATCTTTGGGTTCTGGGCTCCGAAGAAGAAACGCAAGAAATTCTGGTGACATTCAGATCATGTAACGTAGACGTTTAGAAGGTTAAAGTATTGACCAGCATTTATCACACCTGAGTGTTAAAATGACAGATTTTGAACTCAACATTGATAAAAACAAAGGTGCCAACTGGAACCAACAACGGTTCTTCCAATGGTGCCATAGAGGAACCGATCCTGGTTCAACAAAGAGTTCCGATAAATAACAATCACTACTTAAAGAACCTCCAAAGGTGCCTCAAAGTGGCATCAAAACATGGTTCCTTAAGGCACTGAAGATGGAACTTTGAAGAACTTTAGCAAAAATAGCTTCTTTTAGGATCCATTTTCAGGATAATCAGTAAAGAATTGGATTTTTTTCAAAATAAATGCACATTGGAGACGTTTTAGAAACTATTTTCCTCTTTAAAACAATTTACAGACTTAATTAAGTGAGAATTATTCATAAAATTCCTCAGAAACACAAATATTAGCTAATTGCTAGCTGCCTCCAAGACACCATACAGACTATCTGAGAAGATGTTAGTGCTAATAATTAATAAACAAAGGTGCTAACTGGAGCCAAAATGGTTCTTCACAGTGACGCCATGGAGGAACTATTGGTGGTTCAACAAGGAGCCTTTGAGCAAGAAAAAAATAAACAATTCTGCAGAAAGTTCTTGAAAATAAAACACCCAAAAATGCCTCAAAGTTGCATCAAAGCATGATTCCTTTAGGCAGCGTAACTGGAGCTTCAATGAACTTAAGCAAAAATGGGTTGTTTAAGGAACCATTTCCTAGATAATAAGTAAAGAACCAGTTTTGAATGTCTGTTTTTCAAAATAAATGCACATTGGAGACATTTTATAAGCTATTTTTCCTCTTTAAATCCATTTACAGACTTAATTAAGTGAGAATTATTCATAAAATTCCTCAGAAACACAAATATTAGCTAGCTGCTTCCTCCAAGACACCATACAGACTATCTGAGAAGATATTAGTGCTAATAATTAAAACAAAAAGGTGCTAACTGGAGCCAGAAATGGTTCTTCACAGTGACACCATGGAGGAACCTTTGGTGGTTCAACAAGGAGCCTTTTAGCAAGAAAAAAATAAACAAGTTCTTGAAAATAAAACTACTAAATGCCTTAAAGTCGCATCAACACATGATTCCTTTAGCCAGCCGACTGGGGCTTCAAAGATAGTCAGCATAAAACCAGTTTTGAATGTCTGTTTTTCAAAATAAAAGCAGATTGGAGACATTTTTAAAACCTTTTACAGACTTAATTAAGTGAGGAAATGGAAGTATTATCTAGCTGCTACCTCCAGGACACCATACAGACTATATATTTTTCAGAAGACGTTGGTGTTTCTGGCCGTGTGATATCTGCTGTCGTGTTCTTTGCGTTCCTGTTTCAGTCAGACTTTGCCGGACGTCTTAATCAGCGTCTGCGTCCTGACTGACGGAACAGAGAGCGTCTGTGTCCTAATGAGCTTATTCTGCCGCCGCCGTGGATCCACCGATGGCAACATCAGGTTTCTGTCTTGATTCTGTGGCGACAAAAGAGGGAAAGCGTCGGTGATGTTTAACCAGCGCCGCCGGGGTCAAGAATGCAGAACGCTGGCGAGGGAACACAAGTGATCTCTCCTCCCTGCTTCTTCTTCTTTTTGTTTTGAAGTGGGACCTCGCTGAGATCTCCGAGCTCGGCGGCTCCTTGGTCTTCGCCCGCGTCCCAGACTGGCCTAACCTGGAAGGTCAAGCCAAGTTTACTTTCTCAGACACGCGGGCCCAAAGAAACAGAATCTGTGCAGCTTAAACTGTTGGGTTTGCACAAAGGGAGGGTCACCGGTGGCTCCTCACAGCCACACAATGGGCATCTAAAGACTCTGCTTTCTATCTCCAAAGACAAAACACTGATTCTTCTTCTTTTTCCAGCCGTGTCTGGTTCTAAATGCGGCTTTGAAGTGGGTCTAAATTCTCAAAGATCCTTTTTTAAAGTTCTTTGAATTGTTATTTCAACAGAGCTGCTTTTTTTTTTTTTTCCTCTTACGCCAGATTTAATTCGATTTACTCAGAAGCTATTGGCCGATATTGAGCCTAATTTAATCAAATTATCAACAAATAACTGAGAAAAAGGTGTCCAACAAGTAGGCAAATACAGAAATGGGTTTAATTATGGCGTCTTTTCTGGTCACTGGGTATCACTTGGTGCTTTTTGGAGTAAGTTTGAGAAGCCACGTGAAGATTATCCAGTTTTATTAGTTGTATAAATAAGAGACAACCTGAGCTTTTATTCTGTTTGCTGTCACATCAGGATTTACGACCATTTCTGAACCATTTTTCCCCAGAAATCACATTTGTACCTGTAAAGACCAGCAGTACCGGCTACAAACAGATGAATGAATGTGTTTTTATTTGCTGCTGTTTATGATTTAGGCTGTTTTTGTCCCAAGAGTCAGTTCAGATTGACTCATTAATTATCATTAATCATCATTAATCATCATGTCTCTAAAAGACAAACATCCCTGGTTGAGTCTTCAGCTGCAGTTCTTCTTCTTTTCTTTTGCATTAGAGATAAAATCTGGCGTTTAGTTTCAGTTATGAAACTGAAGGGCTTTTTATGTGCTGGAAGATGCTTTATTGGCCTTTTTGTGCTGCTGCAGTGCGAACAGCATCATAACATGATTTATTTTACACTCATTTTAATTTGTGATACTGAAGAAAATATTCAGTGTAGCGCAGAAAAAGTTAAGAATTAATAGGTTTCTATTATTGCTTGGATTTAGAATTAATTCTAAAATATAGAAAACCTGTTTTAACTTCACTGATTTTCTTCTGCTTGGTGTTTTAATGTCATTTGAAGTCAGCTGTTTGCATGCAGGCTGTCCCAGGGGGCGCTGTTCACACATCTGCTGCTGCTGCTGCTCATTAGAGAACAGTTCACATGTGACTCCTGTAAAGTTTAGATTAAAACTAAAAAAAACAAAGTTAATTAAATTAGAAATATCCTTTTAAAATATTCTGCAAAGTAAAAAATTTAAAACCTGTAAAACAGCCATGAAAAACAAATTAAACAACTGATTTAACCGACATTCTTTAAATTTCATTTTCCACATTTTAATACCAAAAGCTCTGGAAAAACATACACTAATAAAAATAAAGGTGCTACAGAAGAACCATTTCAGCCTTAAACTGAACCTTTCAGTTAGATTTGTTTTATTATTTTTGAAGAATGTTCTCAGGATTCTGACAGAACCACTGATATAACCCCTAAAACCTTAAATGTTGCTCCAGAAACCTTAAAATTTGTTCTTTCAGCAACAAATTAAATGAAATAATTCAGTAAAGAAACTCTTTTAAATCTAATTAATATGTGCAGCTGCTGCTCCTTTATTCCTTTTTTAATTCATTCAATTACAGACGAGTAAGATATTTAAAATGTCAGTCAAAATAAAAGTTTATTGATTAATTGCTAAACTAATCATTAGTTGCTGCTGTAATTTGTAACCTGACACCGAATCACACAAAGTCCTGAAACCTGAAACGAACTCGTGGATCCAAACAGAAAACCAAAGAAAACACTGGACCTGTTTGATTTAAAGAAGTTTTAACTTGAAATATGAGAATTTGCAGCATTTCTGTTGTGATGTCACGAATGTTTTGAAGTCAGAACAATAAATGATAAGATGGATTTGGGAACTTATGATGCATTTCTTATGTTTTAATGATGATTAATTTAAAAAAATAATGAGTAGTTGCAGCTCTAACTTCAAGCCACCAAATATCTCAATAAACTTAAAAATGAAGGAACACTGCAGCATTTTTAGGATCCTTCTGTTCAAATACGTTTAATATTTTGGGGTCTTGGTCAAACAGAACAACGTGTTATAAGATGCTGACTTGAGAATTATGATGCACTTCTCTGTGTTTTCTGATGATTAATTGAGAAAATAACCTGCAGATTAATGAGAATAATCACAAATTTCAGCTCTAATTTCCAGCTAATATCTGCCACCAGATAAGCTGAAATAAACCTGTGAATCCAAACAAAAAAATAAATAATCAACAAACAAATAAATTAATTTTAAACAAATAAAAATAAAGATGCTGCCTTTTTGAGTTCTTTCTCTTATGTTAAAATATTGTTTTTTAGGTTCTCGACTGTTAATCAGACCAACATGCTGCAAAAATACCAGCTTTGGATTCAGAAATCTGCATTTCTTGCAGTTTTCTGACGATTAATTGATAAAATAATCTAATTTGATGCAGCTACCTGCCATCTAATGACTCCAGCAAACATGAAGAACCACAGAAAGTATTTAGAAACATCCCCATAAATAAAGAAATCCTTTATTAGGAAGCCACACATGATTTCATGTTCATTAATGGGTTCATTTTTAATTACTGGGGCCTGTTTTTACTAAATGTTATTGCTCTAATAATTAATTCCTCCTGATTAATTAAGTTCTGTCTCAGTTTATTTCCACCAGCCTCCTGTTCCCTCCAATCTGCAGAGGCCTTCCTTCCTTCCTCCTTTCCTTCCTCCCTCCCTTCCTTCCTTCCTTATAAAAACCTGAGGTATTCGGATTATCAGCCGCATGGGATAAAAGCAATAAATGGGCCAGTGGGGTCCTGAATGGGTGCAGTGGCGTGAAGGGGAGTAATTACAGCTTCATATTAATTGTGTTTTTTTTACCTTCTTTCTGCGCACACACACACACACACACACACACACACACACCATGGTGACATCTAGGAGGGCCAAGTCTTTGTGCCGAACACTTCAAGTTTCAAAAACAAGGCCAATTGAAGCGGCGCAGCTCAAAGCCGGCACCATTGTAGGCGAACACATTGAGTTTTGATTGGGGACAATGGTGTTTCTCAAATTTCTCGCAAAGAGAAAGCCATACTCCATCTGTGATCTCAATGAGCGCCTATTCAGGGGGCTTCCCTTCTTTTCTGCGCCATTCGCTCGCTGGAGAAAAGGAGGCAGATGTGGAGGGATAGAAGCAAGGGGAGAGTGCATTTTAATTGGCTGCAGTGTGTAGGTCTGGCTACGTGTTGTGTGTGTGTGTTTTCCATCCACACACACACACACACACACACACACACGGTGGAGTTATAGCCACTATAGGCTGCGCTCCGAGTCCAATAATCTCGCCGTGTTGATGAATACTTGTAGCCCATTCATTAAACAAAGATAATCCCTGCCAACCTACCTCGGGGGCACAAAAACGTATTTTGTGTGTGTTGTGTGTGTGTGTGTGTGTGTGTGTTTGTGAGGGAGGAGGAGGATGAAGGAGGAGGAGGAGGAGGAGGAGGTTTGCCTGAGCGCTGGCCAACAGCTTTGGCAGACAGGGACCCTTCAAATCTTTGAAATATTCATACGCCACTGGCGGGTTATCCCCATTTACAAATAAGTGTTATTCTAGCGGCTGAGGGAGTGATGCTCCGGAGACCTCTGCCTGCCTCCTCAGCTCCTCCAGCAGCCAATCCCGCCGAAATTTAGCCCGATATGTTTGCCTTTGACTTTCTGCGAGGCAAATACACCAATCACCTTTTCTTTTTTTTTATTGTTGACACAGTGTTTCTGCAGTTTAATCTCCTGCAGGGCTGCAAAAGGGAAATATTGTAATTTATTTTTTTCCAGAGGATGAAGCTTTATAGATAAAACTCACCAGCAGGATGTACGCCTTTAAACATAAATAAAATGCTGCTGACACAAGAATCAATCATTTCTGAATGGCTGCTGCACTGAAAAGAAGAAGAAATGCAAGATAAAATATAAAATATATGTATTTTTAAATTTGCAAACATTATTTCAGTAAGCTGTGTCGACATAATGATGATAGTAATTACATCAATTTAATATTGTGAGTAATTTAAATATAAATTCATGCGTTTGTTGATTTCTAACCAGATTTAAGTTGAGCTAACTTAATGAAATTGGCTTGATAACCTTTTTTTTTTCTGTAGACTGAACAAATACAACGCAAAGGACAATTAGAGGTGAGTATTTTACAAATGCAAACATTATTTTAATGAGCTGTCTTGACATTATAATGTTGCATCAATTTAATATTGTGAGTAATTTAAACTCAAATGTATGGGTCTGTTGATTTCTAACCAGATTTAAGTTGAGTTAATTTCATTAAATTGGCTTTATTTTTTTCAAAGGTGGAACAAATATTGTAAAAACAAACAAAAAACAACAATTAAAGGTGAGTATCATGTCTTCTATAAATGCAAACATTATTTTAATGAGTCATCTTAACATAATAATATTTCATCAACTTAATATTGTGAGTAATTTAAACCCAAATTCATGCCTTTATTGATTTCTAACCAGATTTAAGTGGAGCTAGTTTAATTAAATCGGCTTTAAAACCATTTTTTCTTGCTGTAGGCGGAACAAATCCAACACAGAGGACAAGTTAAGGTGAGCATCATGTCTTCTGAATAAAGTGACGAATCTGGGATTTGACTGATGGTGGGCTCATGTCTTGAGTTTATTCTTCACCTGCTGATATGTTGATGGAACATGTTGTTCTGCTGCATGAAGCTCATGTTGGTCGTATTTAGCTGTGAAGTTTGATCATCTTACTCTTTAGTTTAGCAAACTACGGATCATAAAGTTTGATTTAACGAATCCTTTCTTTAAACCTTTGACTCTGGTTCTGTCTTATTCCTCTAACCATCAACCATCACATCCTCTGTAAAGCCAAACATCTGGGTTTGGTTTAACAGGTCACTTTAACCGGCTGCTTTATTGTCTAGTCTTCAGTGGGAACGGCCTGATTGTGGTAAATAAGTTCATAAACACTTAAAAGGTTTCTTTTAAATAATGTTGAAATGCAGTGAACTTTAATACTATTAAAAATATTGTCCTTTTTCCTCCACTGCTTTTATCTGACAGCTAGTTTCTTTACTAATCTTTATTTCTTGTAGCCTCAATAATGAATCTTTAGAGACTTAAAGCCCTTCAGATAGTTTGTCTTAAACAAAAACATAAATTACACATGAATTAATAATTCCCTAATACTTCTAACACATGCTAGTTTTTGTACTCTTGCTTAGATAATGGATCGTGGCCTCAACAGTAAACCAAACATGAACAGTTTGCACAAATCTTTATGAGTTATTGAGATTATATTCAACCAACAAATTAGCTTTTTCCTTTACAATCAAATGTATTCTTAATTACTATTTAATTATTGGCACCATAAACACAGCTTTTAAGTTGATATTGTAGCTGGTTTTTCCACATTATTTAAAAGGTTTTAAGGTGAAAGATTTTAAGTGTGTTAATTACCACAATGAGGAACACAAGCCTTAGTTAAAATAATTAAGTTGGTCCAATTAGATCCTGTAGCTCCTCCCCTCCACCAGACAGCATCCATCAGGGTGCATCAGTCAAGTTGTGCCATAAAGACAGACCCAGAGCTTCACATCATAACTAAAAATATCCCAAACTTCAGTTATTTTAGTAGAATCTAATTATAAAAGAGAAAATACTCACCTTCAAATCTGAATTTATCCAGATGTTATTATTATTATTATTCATGTTTAGGGGAGGGGATTGAGCAATTATTTAGTTATAAAGACATTTTTTATTAAGTTATGTCAACTTGCATTCAATGTTAAACCAACTAAAGCACAATTCTGAGTTTAAAATACTCATAATTTGATATTATACAGTCACCAACATCATTAAGTCACCACAACTCATCAGAATAATGTTTACAACTTAAATAAAATGCATTTTTCTTGCATCCATGCATGTGATTAAGATCCAACAGTGTCTCCATGCATTCATCGTTATAGCTCCTTCAGCTAATCACCCATTAATGTGATCAAACTGTATTTTTTTGTGCAGATGTTTAGCTGAAAAATCTTCTTTATTTTTAGGGAATATTCAGCTCTGGCTTCCACATCATGGATTTGCATGTTACTGTTGTTTATGAGCGTGGAGAGCAGGTTGTAAACTCCCCCAGCAGCGTGGCCTCCTGCTCCCCTGACTCTGCCTTTAAAGGAATGCGTTTAGTCTGATCCGTGTCCCCGGCGCGGCGGCGCTGCTGTGAAGTGGCAGGTTAACAGCCTCTTGTGTGCGCGCCCGGGCCTTCTCTGCTGCGCCCGTCAAGCGTGTAAATACTTGTGTGAAAAACCCCGTGCGTTTCTTTTCTCCGCGGCCCCTTGTCTAACTGCTACTCTAACCTCTGCCTCTGTGTGACGGAGCCCCGGCTGCTGCAGCGGGAGAGCGCGGGGAGGGGATCCGGGCCCGGGCGGGCTGCAGGCGGGGCGGCGGCAGTGGGAGAGGCCGCTAGTAGAAAGCCGCGCCGGGGTGCGGGGGGCAGCGGAAACATGCTGCTACATATGTCGGGTCAAGCATGGCCTTTGTTGTGATCTTAAAAGGGTGTTAAAAACCCACTCGTCTGTAGCCTCGCTCAAAGAAATGAAAGCATCGCAGCGTTTTCTGATGCATAGGCCTAATGAAGTGGTTAAAAGAATGTTGGATTTTCTAAGTGCTCACAGTCACTTTTAATTGCGCGGGGGGCATTTTTAATTGGGCCCGGAGGAATAATAGTGAACCTAATCCTCATCATAAAAGCATATTTTTCTCCGAGAACTTTCCGTTTGGCTCAGCGGAACCAAAACCAGCCAAAATATGGTGCGTAAGTTGAACCAGAGGCGGGCCGACGTTTGGATCTTTAGAATGAATTCGCTCATATTAAACGGCGCAGGAGCTCCTTGTATGGATACATATGGCTCAATAAACGCGTGTCAAGTTCAAGGATTGTCTCCTAAATTGTGGCAGCAGCAGCAGCAGCAGCAGCAGCGCGTAAAGAGGAGCTGATGGAAACTTTCCGCTGATGAGCACTGCAGCCTGTTTTATTTATATATATATAAACAGAGAGAATTTTTAAATCACTCATCCTACGGTGGCCTGTAATCTCTCCTCTGGGCGCTCAGGGCCTCCTCTGCTGTTTGCAACTATCACTTTATAGCTTTGCAGGACGGGCGGTTCTCAGCCCGGCGCCCGTGCAGATAATTACTTTGAATGTCAAAAAGATGTAGTTTTAATATCGTCTCTATTAGCCTGTTGGCTAGGTAATTAAGGTGCAGATGACAGCGGCGGGGGAAACAGATGGCATTTGCTTACAGTGATTCAGAAAGTAAACAATGAGCCTGGGAGGGGAGAGAGGCAGGGCCGCGCGCTCCGTGCTGCCGCCGCGCGCCCACCAGCCATCTCTCTCTCCGCTCCGACGCGTCGCCGTTGATCACTCAGACTGTTGTCATCCTCCAAGGTGCTGACAATTGTTGATTTAAAAACAACAACAACATTTTTCTTAATTTGAATTCCGCTCGCTGCGTGAATTACGCGCTGAGCGAACAGGTGAGGAAGCAGGTGGCTCCGCGCGCGCTGCCCTTTCGTCGCTCCGCGCGTCGACGACTCGTTAAGTCTGTGCAGGAGCGTGATGGAGGGACGACGGGAGGGAAACACAGCAGGCAGAGATGGGAGAGAGGTTATTAAAAAAAGAAAGAAAGATGGAAAATAATTAGAAAATTTTAAAAATGAAAAGTTTCACAGAATAAAACGTGAGGAGGAGAAAAACAGAAACGTTTTGTTCAGTCGCTCATGAACCGAAAATGTTTGAAAATCATCATAAAACAGAAAAATAAAATCACATTAATGTCAAGACAGTTTAACAAACACCTGTGTAGATTATTTATACTAATTATTATTATTATTGTTCAATCTGTTTTAATTCTCTTCCACCCAGTGTGACGGTTAATTACGAGAGCAATCAATTAAAAATAAATAAAAACATTAAAACAAACTAAATTAACACATTTTCAGCTAAAAATATTTAAATTAAATGTTCATTTTAAACCAGTATTGGTTAACTTTTATCACAGTAATAATATAATTTAACAGGAATTTGCATGCACACTTTTAACACATTTCTTTCATCACCAAAAATTTGGATAAATAGATTTTTAAAAAAGAAAAATAATGATTGTTGCTACAATAAGCTGCAAAATGAGCAAAATCGAAGCAATCAATGTTTAGCAGCTGGAAAAGGAGCAAATATTATTATTATTTAAACATCCTCTGTAACAGCAGAACAAACTATAAAGCGATTGATTGTCATTATCATTATTATTATTAATGATTTAACTTTGGGTTATTTTTAAAGCTTCAAACGAAAAAATACGAAACGAGACAGAACAACTGGAGCCTTTCATTTAACCAGAAACAATAAAGAACACAGTCTAATTCATCCACGTCTGTCTGTGGGTGAATAAACACAGAAACGCTGTCGGAGTTTTCTCTTAATTTAACCTCCATGTCGAGGTTTTTCCTTGCAGGCAGCAGCAGCAGCACACAGACCAGCACTCGGCTGCTTCTCTCAGTGAACCGTGAATCATCCGTTCAGTCACATCCACAGACTCTCTCACTTCACTCCATCATCTGCGGCACATACATGATTTTTTTCTTCCCTCACATCCCAAATGTTCTTCAACCAAAAAAAAAAATCAGAGATACTTACCTTAGAGAGGAGATCAGGCAGCAGCTCTAATTTAAACTGTATTTAGCAGCTTAAACATGTGTCTCCAACTGATACAGAACATTTCTTGAGAAACTCACAGAAAAGCTTTTGGATGAAGATGTTCCTTCATGTCAGGTTATTATTTCATAGTTTGAGCTGCTTCAGCACAACAAACACGGCCTGTTGTCTAAATCTATAAAACTCTTTTTCTTTTCTTTTCTTTTCTTTTCTTTTTTTTTTTCTTTTTTTGGAAATACACAGCATCGATTTGAGCTTTCCGGGAACTCCCTTCAGATTCTTAACACTTGATATTTGGAAAAAAAGAACTCAGGTGGACACAGTTGAAAAAAGAGGCAAGCCAATCAGATTGCGCCTTCCCCCTTTGGCCAATGACAGACGCCACATTGTTGTCAAATTTGTCTAATGAAAACGTAGGAGCAACAATAGAGAGAGGAGAGAGGGATCTGTATCCACTGACAATCTCTGGAGGAAGTTAGTGTCTCAGGCTGCGGCGCGTAACGACTCAGCTCCTCCCGGACAGACTGCGCTCCGACTCGGGGAGGAATGATCGCTGCTCTCCGCTGCTGCTGCGCTCGGATTTAAAGTCGTCTGCTTCTAGTCACACTTTCGTTTCTCCTGCAGACCACTTCTTGGACAGTTTCAATCCGATTATTATTTTTTTTTATTAACCAGAAATCGATGCTTTCCCCTGCAGCCCGGACATGTTGAGCCCCACGGAGCAGATGTGATCAGCTCAGCGGTAGTTCAGCTCAAACACATCGTTCGTTAAACGTCGTTTTCTTCTTCAGAGTTTAGTTTGTCAGTGAGGAACGCGGGCATGGATCTGAGACCGGAGCTCCCCACAGCCTCCTCCGCCTCTCAAGGCCACCCCGGAGCGGCGGCCGCGGCCGCAGCAGCAGCAGCAGCCTCCATCCCGGTGTCCATGGCCGGGAACCTGCTGCGCGGCCCTCCGCTCCTCCTGCGCGCCGCGGACAAGTACCCGCGCACTCCCAAGTGTGCGCGCTGCAGGAACCACGGCGTGGTGTCCGCACTGAAGGGCCACAAGCGCTACTGCCGCTGGAAGGACTGTATGTGCGCAAAGTGCACCCTGATCGCGGAGCGGCAGCGGGTGATGGCCGCTCAGGTGGCGCTGCGGCGGCAGCAGGCGCAGGAGGAGAACGAAGCCCGGGAGCTGCAGCTGCTCTACGGCACCGCCGAGGGTCTGGCCCTGGCCGCCGCCAACGGCATCATCCCGCCGCGTCCCAACTACGAGGTGTTCAGCTCCGTCACCAGCGAGAGCAACTCAGGTGAGCCGAGCTGTGATCAGAACCAGGTCCATGAGCAGCCAGGAGTGTTAATGAAATGACCTTAAATTAGACACGTTGTCTTTATTCAGGAGCAGTTCTGTGGGCCGGTTCGTGAAGTCTGTTAAATAAGTGTCTTTATTGATTCAGGCCCAAATCAGGCTTCAGGTCGTTTAGCTTTTATTGGCGTGTTGGGCCTAAAGGATGACGGTACTGAAGGACACAGCTGGAAACAAGCTGACAGTCAGAGAGAGAAAGCTTTAGTGTGTCTGGATGCAGTGAAGGTTCTTAAAGGTTCGGATGTTTGTGTTTAATTGGTACCAAAGTTCTTCAGATGTCTCTGAAAGGCCAGAGTTTATTTCTGCTTCTCATGATCTGATGAGGTTCTGACCTGTGGCCTCCTCTAAGGTTCTGGTTCTGTCATTCATTCACACTGCGCTGCTCTGGTTCCGCAGATTCAAGCATCCAGAAGTATGAGCTGTTTCCAAAGAGCCAGCTGTCCGGTTCGGCCACCCCGCAGCAGTCTGCGGGCAAACCGGCCTCCACCGAGAGCGACTCCGCCCCGGGCATCTCCTCCCCGGACGGCCGCCACGGAGGCTCCGGCTCGGAGAACGGAGACAGCGAGTCGTTCATCAGCTCGCCGGTGTCCAAGCCCTTAAAGGACGGAGAGGAGACTCCCGGCTCCGTCAGCTCCCTGGGCTCGGACTCCGGCTCCGAGACCGACAAAGACGAGCAGGATCCGTCTCCTTCCTCTGCGGCCTCCCGGCACATGAACGCCATCGACATCCTGACCCGCGTGTTTCCGAGCCACAAGCGCAGCGTGCTGGAGCTCGTCCTGCAGGGCTGCGGGAAGGACGTGGTGCAGGCCATCGAGCAGATCCTCAACAACAGCGGCGCGCAGGGCGCCAACAAGGCCGGGCCAGATGAGACGTGGACGGCGGAGAGGATGCTCCAGAACGCGCAGCAGCCTCCGCCGTCCTCCGCCTCCACGACCGCGCCGACGAGGCCCATGCTGCCCGGAGCCATGACGCTGAGCAACCGCTCCGCGTTTTCTCCCCTGCAGCCAAACGCCCCGCACTTCGGCGCAGACCCCAGCACCTACCCCCTGGGCACCCACCTGGGACTGAACCCGCTGCGGCTGGCCTACTCGGCGCACAGCCGGGGACTGGCTTTCATGACGCCCTACTCCACCACCGGCCTGATGCCCACCCTGGGCTTCAGGCCCCCGATGGACTACGCGTTTAGCGACCTGATAAGGGACAGGACGATGTTACACAAGGAGCAGGGCTACGCCGGCGGCCTGTACGGGCCTCTGGTCAACAACACGCCGGACAAGCAGTGAGGCGGCGCGGCTGCGCGCAGAGACACATTCCATTGTATTTGTAGCCACAAGTGTTGAAAATCTGTGACGTGTTTTGGCTACAAGCTGCTGTACATAATAGGATTATCTGGCTTGTAGTCAAATGGTCTGAGAGGGAAAAAAAACTAAACTCACTTATGTGTAATTTTCAAAAATAATTTTATATGTTAGACTCAAAAAAAAAAAAAGGTTTGGATGACATTCCCCATGTATCAATAAAATAACCGAAATTTATTTATAGAATCCAAAATAAACCATCAAGCTGGGAACAGTGAACATGAAACTAAAAGGATTAAAAAAAAACCTACACACATGCTTTTATGACAGATTTCTATGTCAAATCTGTAACGAAGAAATTATTTATCAGAGGAGTTTGACTCTTTAAAGCTCTTCAAATGTTACAGCTGGTTGCTAAAACTCAAATGCATTATCTTCAAACACACACACACACACACACACACACGCGGGATATTAAATACAGCAACATTAAGTTATTGAATAAACCATGTAGCTGATGTTAACCTCACTCCCTGCTGTAAAAGTTCAACTAATGATGTGTAAATGCCATTCTCTCTCTCTCTCTCTCTCTCTCTCTCTCTCTCTCTCTCTCTCTCTCTCTCTCT
>NW_007579157.1:172767-184247 GCF_000690725.1 Stegastes partitus
ACTTGCCTGTATTATATATTGCATTTGGTAATATGAAATGCTATGCTCTATTTGACTTTTCATTTATCCGTTAGTCAGCTCAAATATTTTGTGACAAAGTGCTGGATCAAGTCAGTTCCTCTTCAAATGTTACAAGCTGTGCTGTCACATTGTATGAATATGCTGAAAATAAATGTTATTTTAAAGAAAAAAAAAAGCTGGAAACCCATAAATACTGGTCCTTTTTTTGGGAGGGGGGGAGGGAGTGATTTAGGAACGCACCGTCCACGCGTAAAACCAGAGGATGCGTAAAACCAGAGGATGCGTAAAAGACGCACCAAAATGCACCTTGATGCGTAAACTGGAAACGTTCAGGAACGTGTGAAACATTTGCGTCCTCTGGAAGGTCATATTCTTATTTCGACAATTTCTGAAGAAACAAAACTCACACAAATTACAAATCCAAGTCAGTGCTGCTGGTTGGTGTTTACCTGCACAACATAAATGCAGAAAATAATAAAAAATAATTATAATGATGCTAAAGAAAAAAGTACAGAAAGAGCAGACAGGAAGATAGATGGATTAAAAAAGAAAATGATTGCAGCTGTAGTTTGTACCTTTTCTTGCAAACTTAAATATTCTAGATAATCGAAATAAAATAATAAAGTAGATAAAAATATTACACATCACATTTATAGATGTAATTTCTGTCTGATACGAACAAACGGTGCTGCGCGAAAGAGAAGGAAACATCCCAGCGCGCATATTTAATAAAGCACTTCATAAAATACTAAAATCTTTGATCAAAAATAAAAATCTTGTCTTTGAATTTAATAGTTTAAAATATTTTCAACATATTTTCTTCTTGCTCTTATTAACCTGCTTCAGATTAATCACTGCACATATATACAGGCAATAAAACCAGATTGTAAATAGCAGCGGTCACCAAAATATTAATCTTATTATAACCCCTTTTCTTTCTTTTTTTTTTTTTACGTTTTCATAACGAGTCAAATTCACTTTATGGACTTATGAAGGTTTTTGCATGAATTAGTTCCAGCAGCTCAGATTCTGTAAACGAACTCATTCATTAAGCGGCTCATGGTGCAAATTAACAGCTACAAGAAAGAAAAAAAAATCCTGTATGAACATAAAAATGTGTTCAGATTATTAAAACATCGATGTAATAAATTAGAAGAGTGAAGCAGCTCAGACATCATATTTATTATCACAGAATCAAACCTAAATGGTAAAAATCAGCTGAACTGTGTTACAGTCGAAGCTTTGCGTGATTATGAAGAAAATAAATTAATTTGAACACTCTCACATGTTTATATTTTATGTTTTAAAGAATCCTACAAATCTTTGACTCTTTCCTTGAATAAACTTTAAAACGACTTTATTCTGTGGAGTCCAACCGGCGGCCGTGTGACCCACTGAGCTGAGCCTCTGCCAGCACTTCCTCCACTTCCTCCACCCACTCACCGTCCACACAAGGCTG
Source organism: Stegastes partitus (assembly GCF_000690725.1). NCBI lineage: Eukaryota > Metazoa > Chordata > Actinopteri > Pomacentridae > Stegastes > Stegastes partitus. Next base: position 174,248 of record NW_007579157.1, read on the forward strand.
ATCGTCTCCAAATACAATGGCGCCACCTGCAGGTCACTTCGCGTCGGTAGGAAACCCTGTAGGGCCTGAAGCTGGACTGTCACTGAGCCAATTAAATGCTTATAGAGGAGTTTCTGAGAGGTAGTTCTGAGCAAGAAAATAGGAAATTGTGGAATTGCACAAAAAGCAAAACCCATAATTAAATTTTAGGGGTTCTGTGATGCTGCTGTAGCGTAAAGATTAAAGCTGCTAAACACTGATGAAGGTGTTTTGGGGGTTTCTGGGTGACAAAGGTTCCAAACAGTGCAGCAGGAAAGATGCTGTGACGTGTTTAAGGGGGTAAAAAAACAACAACTTATAGGCAAAATATTCAGTCTATTTATGATTTTATTAAAATACTCTGCTCATGTGTGATGATAATTTATCGTTACAGTAAAATGTGTTCGTTTAATGATCAGAGAAATGCAGCCAAAAGGCAAAATCAGCCTCATGGCAATGCTTAATGTGTTTTATTGTAGTAAAATAATATCCAGCTCTACAATGATTAAACTTATCATTGCTAAAATAATAATTTACAAGTAAAACTGACTGATTAGTTAGTTGTGTTGTGTGTAAACTCTCTCATGTTGCTCATCTGGATCCAGCTGCTGTTTGACGCTGCAGATGTTTCATAAACTCAGAGGAAAAACTCCTAAAAAACATCTGGAAGCATCAAACTGAACACAAGCCTCTGTTAAGACTTAAATAATCCTGCTTCCACGTCCACACCGGCTGCATTCATTCACCAGAACCTGAGCTTCGGTGACTGAATCCAGGATGTTCAGTGAGATTTCCTGTTTAGAAGCAGCAGGTCTACACTGAGCATGCTCAGAGGCCCTGCTCTAACTAATACGTCTCTTGCAAAAGTAATTTTCTGGGTGTCTCATTAAAATCACCTGCTTCACTCATGTGTTCATGAATGACGAGCACAATGTCATGCTCTGCTGAGACAGAGGTCACTAAAGGTCATGTCAGGCCTCAGAATGAAGCAGATATTTTTAATAATTCCCTCGTTTCTTTACAAATCCTTTAAAAAGCCACGAGACTGGAGCCTGCAGACATCCAGCAGAGCTGTCACAGGTTCAAACAGACCAGTGAGATCTTGACATTGAAGCATCCACATTGAAGCACAGCTGACTCACTGCTGATCAAAGCTGCTGTGCGCTACACAACCTGCACCACTAGATGGCAGTGTTGTCTAACGAATAGTATCCACAGGGCCGCTATGAAGGTTTTTATCAGGTCCTACAAGTACACAAGAACTGTAAAAATACTGTAAAATACTGGCACCAGAGTATAACAGTGTTTTTAGAGTGTTTTACTGGATTGGTTGATGACAGGAGAACATTAGGTTTACTAGACTTTCTAATAATATTCTGTATTTCTGTCGTGTTTCCATTTAATCAACATTAACTGTTTAAATTAAAACATTTTCTTCTTTGAAAACATAAAAACCTTGCTGTGAATGGCAGGCAGGTGCCATAATTTAATGTTTCTGATCCAGAAATGACGTCTACTGACTCTGTTTACACATTTAAATGAGAATATATCACTAATAAGGGATAAATCAAGTTATATTTTTATGGATTGGGAGCATTTATTCAGAGGCAGGACAAATTGTAGACGATTAAATGTATGTTAGAAACTGAAGAAAGGTGAGTTTTTAAAAATAAGTTCTGTAAAAGTTGTATAAATCTCAGCGCATCAGGGTGAAGTTATTGATAATATTATAAATCATTGTCGGTTTTTACAGCAGCCTGATGTTAAAGGTGGTCTGACTCCATTAAAAGATCTCATATTATTTAACTGGATTATTGCAAAACAGCTCACAGCTGTTAGAATTAGACATCATCTTTATAGTAATGAAAATAATATTTATTAATAAAAACACAATCTGAGCTCACAGTCTGAACTATCGTCTGTACAGGTTGTTTATGTTATTAAGAAATCTGTTTTCATGTGTTTGGATGTGAAGGAATCTTGATCAAATCTGTGCTCGTGTGTTTGTGAAATCAGAACCAGCTGTAAGTTCTTATATGTTATCATTTATTTACATGTGAGACTTTCAGAATAAAAGACGTAATCGTGTGTTTCAGGGATCCGGCCGACCACTGAGGAGGCTCTGAAGAGGCTCGTTCCTCTGTCAGGTACATGGATGTTCTGATTTGACCTCAGTGGAGAGACGTTCTAGGAAGCTGAGTCATCTTTGGAACCTGTGACTCAGCGTTTCTCACATGGTACGGAGAGGATAAGATCATCTTTTTTTGATCATACAGCAGGAAACGGAGCAGAAACGTAGAAAACATGAGTAGAAAAATAAAATAAACAAGAAATACACAAAAATGCAATATCTATTCTTTTATATGTTAAAAAAATAGATATTGCACATAATTGTTCTCCTGTTAGAAAAGCATTGATATCACACAGACGAGTAGAAAATACTGATATTGCACAAATTTTTATTAATATTGCACCGATTCTCTCCACGACGGGTTTTTCTAAATGCAGAGAAAAAATGCATTTTTATTCTAAATGTACAAAATAAATCAGTTCAAAGCATCCAAAATGACCCAATGGTTAAAGCAGCATTCAGTGTCATTCTATAAATATGACTTTAAATCTATTTACCCACAATCCAGCAGCGTTTGACCTCTAAAGCTAAAGAGAGAAACGTCAGTTTTCAGTGACAGAATCTCCACATGACACACCTGTGGTTTGGGTTTAGCTCTGTACGGCGGCTGCAGCGCCCCCTGCTGGCCACTTGTCTGCAAAGCACCGGGTTTAGGAACATTTGCCAAACTGGGACAGGATTAGTTGTGTTGCAGCCTCATTAAGATGATTTTACAGGCAAAGATTTGTGTTTTGTGCTCAGTAGCAGCAGCGGCTTGTTTCTCCAGCGCGGGTCGGTGATGTTTGGAGGCTTTGTTGTGCGTCTGCAGCACAGAGGACGCTCACACATGTCACATCTCTGCCTCCAGTGTGTGAAAATCCAGAGGTTCCAGAGTTGTGTAGCATCGGTTTGTGCAGGATCTGCTACAGTGAGCGCACAGCTACACTTTCTGTGCTGCTTTCTCTGTGTTCACTAATGAATAATTAGACACAGGCAGATAAATAGCCACAGGCTCCCCGAGCGCTGCAGACACACACACAGAGAGAGAAGGAAATCCATTTAGGTTATTACTCCATACATAAAACCCATTTTCATTTTCAGAGACGCTGTTTGGTTTACTGTCAGAATAACAAATAGATAACAGCAAAACAAACCGACGCTGAGACGCAGAACAATTGTGCACATTCTGGACTGAATTTAGTGTCCCAGCTCGTACAGCTCAATAAGCTCACAGTGAAGCAGATAAAGAAGCAAAGAGACCAAGTGTTTCTGGAACGTTCCACAGCTCTGACCAGCATCTCTGAGCCTCCAGTGATGGAGACAACTGGAGGAACGTTGGTGTCCTGATACCCACGGTTCTGGAGCACCATCAACCGTAAACACACACCTTCATCCTGCAAAACATGTTTCAGGCTTCAGTCAGTGTTTAGTGTTCGGCTGGATGTGATGCTTCTTTTATTGGTTAGACGGTTTGATGGTTTGATGGTTGGATGCTGGTCTGCTGCTGATCTGGTGAGACCTGTTTGCTCTCCCCCTACCTGTGCCCTCTACATATACAACCTGTGTCCAATGACCGCCACCACGTGTCCAAACAATAATAATAATAATTATAGTCCACATCAAATTGTTTGTCGACAACAAACATAAACGGCTCCTACATACTACTTCCTGTCTAAGTACTTGTAGTTTTGAGGGTTTGTTCTGCTCAAAGTGATGCTTTCTATCTAAAAAAATGATGTTTTGAAGGTTTATTCAATTTCTTTTTTCTGTTTAAGTACGTGTAGTTTTAAAGGCTTATTTCACTCAAAATAGTAGCTTCTGTGGACATACTTGCAGTTTTAAGGTTTTGTTGCACCCAAAATACTACTTCCTGTTTACATACTTGTAGTTTTAATGGTTTATTTCACTCAAAATACTACTTCCTGTCCAAGTACTTGTAGTTTTGGAGGTTTATTCTGTCCAAATTACTACTTTTAATAGTTTTGAAGGTTTATTCCACTTAAACTACTGTTTTCTGTTCAAGTACTTGTAGATTTAAAGGTTTATTTCACACAAAATACTACTTTCTGTTTACATATTTGCAGTTTTAATGATTTATTTCACCCAAAATACTACTGCCCAAGTGAATTTTAGTAGTTTATCTCGTTAAAAAAAACTTTTCCACCCAAACTTACTCAAATCTTCTGACTAACAAGTGATGGTTTTAAAAGTTTATTTCACCTAAAATACTGCTTTCTGTCCAAATAATTTTGGTTTTAAAGGTCTAGTCCACCCAGATAGTGCTCTCTAATCAACAAGTTATGGTTTTCAAAGTTAATTTTACCTAAAATACAGTTTTATGTTCAAGTAATGCAGTTTTAAAGGCTGATTCCACTCAAAACTATGCATTATTCTCTTTTTTTGACAGTGTCTGTAGACCAGATGACTACACATGACCTGTAAGTACTTTTATTTACTTATTTTAATTCTTTCCTCTGCTGTATCGTATATCTTAGCACTTCAATGTTTTATTTTTCTTACATTTTGTGTTTTTCCACCGTTTAATTGATCGGTTTTTTAAAGTTGTTCTGCACTTAAATCAGCCATATTGATTCACTTTTATTCTGCTGTGTTTTGTGTTTTATCTTTTACACGTGTGACCTCCGTCCATGATCAGGTGATGTATAATAAACCAGCCTGCTAGCTCAGCTGTAGAGGTGCCCTGCTGGTGAAGCAACAAACGCTGCGGCCCAAACTGGACTGACCGATACTCTCTGTTTGATTGGCTGTTTGCTGAGTGCTGCTGTGATGATTCGCTGGTCGTTGGCAGCAGCGTTTCTGTGGTCACCGCGAACCAAGTGGATTATCTCCTCCAGCACAAGTTTGAAAGTTTGCCTTTTGAAGAAAACCTGCAGATTAAACGGCCGAGCGCTCGCCAGCCGCGGATATTGTCATAAAGCAAGCGGCTGGCTCTTGTGCTCTCTGTGTACGTTATTCAGAGGCGATGGTACCTGGTCAAGAACAGGCTTTTAGGATCTCATCCAATTTTCTGAGAGGATTACCAAACATGAAAGCAGCCGGAGCAGCTCGACAGACACTGGGCCTGCAAATAAAGCCGCCCAGCCGAGGCAGCTGTTGCTCCGTTTATTTCCTCCTAAAAGAAAAAAATCACTGCTTCCATCACATGTGGAGCCATTTCCTGTATATACACACATATATATACATGTTAGGTGTAAATGGATCCACACAGGTATTAAAGCTGGGTGCACGGTGTCGGTCCGGATCTGGGTTCTGTGTTGTTTCAAATCCAAATCATGGTCAACATAGAAAATCTGACATTTCTTAGATTTCTTTGGAGCATATCTGCAGATTTAACGTCACAACAACTCATTATTCTGCAACTATCTGTGGTTTTAAAGGTTCATTCCAGCCAAACTACTACTTTCTGTCTTATTTTTTTTGCTAAAAAAAATAAATTCAGGTTATTATTGTTATTTTTTAATATATAAACTTACTTCTGTGTTCCACCTTCCAGTCTGGTTCTGACTTGACACGCTGTGAGATGAGAGCAGAAGCCGAGGAGTGAAACCTGCTCACAGTTTTCAAGGTAAGAGAGATGCAGCTGCCAGCTGTGAGGAAACGCTCGGTTGCCATATATGCAAAACAGCGAGCAAATCTGGGACACCAAAATCACACATTTCTGGGGAAACAGTGGAGCCAGAATCTTGCAACTTGTCCTGAATGACACCTGAGAATCTGCAATGCAGACGAACATCCACTGGTTCTCAGTCACCGGGTCGTCCTGATGTTCTCAGAGATGTTTCACCTTTTTCTTTTTTTCTAGACATCATCGGTTCTGACCTGAAGAAGGCTCTCGGATGAAGATTAAACATGTTCAAGAACTAAAAGCAGAAGTCCAGTTGCTTTGTACTGAAGCTCTTAGGATCACAAACTGGAGCAGAACTTTAGTTTAGTCAGATTTGGACCTCCAGCGCTACAGCTGCAGCATAGAGCTCACTGTAATGGCTGCTCATACGTGGTCCAGACACTAACCAGTATTCTAAAATTTAAACACTACATGGTTCTGGTTGCCAGTTAGTTTAGGACAGGAGATTTTAAAGTTGGACAACAGAACCATGGTGCTAATTAAACCCCTAAAAACTCCTCCCTGTGCATTAAAACACATATTCATGTTTTAAAATGCAAAAATAATCCCTTCATACTTTAAGATTAATTAAATATAACCATAGTTTTGTTACTTATGAACCCTTAATCTGTGTTTTTTAAATGTCCATCTATAAGTTGCAGCGCTGTCGGCTGGTGGTTTCATTCATGACGAGTCTTCTAGTGTTTAAAAAGCATCAAATGGACGTAATAGGAAGATAAACAATAAAAAAGTTTACCTGAGGGTGCCTTTAAGCTCCAACGTTTAGCAATATTTCTTTACATTTTGGTAAATTTGCACCATCAAACCTGTCAGATTAGCTGTTATATGTCCAGAACCACAATATAAACTCATATTTAGGCTATTTAACTATATTTTGCTTTACAAAAGACGACCTGATGACGTCAGATCAGCTGATCTCAGTGGAGCAAATCCCCAAATAAATTAAAAACCAGCAGCTCTGGGGACAGTCCTGTGCTTTTCCTGGTTGGTGATCTGCTCACATTTAGTCCTCAGATACCAGAAAGCATAGAAGTGAACCAACATCCGGCTCCAATCAGCCAAACCAGTCGAGCTAAGATGTTTTTTTTCTCACTTTTTAACATATTAAACCCACTACACCCTTAGATCCTCAGTTTATCCTCTCAGGTCTTCCTCTGTGGCCCACTCTGACCCCCTCATTCGCTGCTCAGCCTGTAAAAAGGTAGAAGTGAGTGATGTACCGACGCTAGCAGGCATAGCGAGGCAGCGGGAGCGGCTGCCAGCGAGTTATCTGGACCCTGCCAGCGCCCAGATGGCCTGTGTGTATTAATAGTGTGTTGGTTGAATCTGCTGCTGTTGGAACCACAAACGTCACAAACGCTCCGTCGTCTCTCTGTGTGGCAATTAAACAGCACGCAACTGATGCTGGATGAAAAACACATACCTAGAATGTGTTTTTAATAGCACAGAGACGAAGCCTCGTTTCCCCAAAATCAAACAACGGGAGCTTTAACGGTCCCACTGGTCCCCAAATCAGCTCCGCACACACAATGACCGCCTAAACAGCCTCATCCCAGCTCGGGGTTTTTATTCTGGGACTCCAATCGAGCAACTTAACACTTAAATAAATCTTTATTTACCCTAAACTGGTGCTTTATGAATCAAATCAGCTCATTTTGTGTCTAAAACAAGGTAACTCAGCTCCTGTCTGTTAAGGCTCCGCCCACAAACGCCACCTTCGTTCTGATTGGCCGAAGCCCTCTGAGCTGCACTTCCTGGAACAAGGTGTGTGTTTTGCTTCTTACCTGGCTATTTTAGTCTTACTTTGGCTCACTTATTGGTAGTTTTAGTGATGCATCCGGCTTGTCTTTCTACTAGAAGCTGCGTTATTCTCATGTTGTGTAACGTTTTTTCTCATCATATCTTATGTTATTGTGCGTGCAGCAGACGACTACATGCAGAAATCCACGCTAGTCTGTCATGAGTGCGTTGCAAATGTAGAAATACAGCAAAAAAAAAAAACAATCTGGGGAGTCAGAAGCTGATCTTTTGGCTCGTCAGGATGACTTTTACATACTTTTTTACATCTCATAATTTGAAATTTGTCTCCATCATCATGTTTTTTATTTGCCCCCAATCTGTTCCGACTAGTTTAACATTTAGTATCTGCTGAGTCCAGATCCAGCACTTTTTTTTGGTAGCTAATACACATTTAAAGTAATTAAAACCAGTCCAGTGTCTCTGCAATGCATTCAGAACATGATGAATTTCTGCATCCGAGATGTTCTTCTATGTTCTGTAGGAAGTCATGAACCTTGTTGTAAAGCTGAAAACCATCCCTCGCTCATATTTTTGAAGTACTTTAGAAGTGTCTCTGCTTCTAAAAGCGTCCTCCAGTTTGTGTTGCATTGCTGCAGTCTTTACCTGACTGATCTGAGTGAACTCATGTTTACTTTTTAGGCGGCGTATCAAAACCAGAGGTACTGAACGCAGCTCTGTTACTGCCGCCTCTCCAAATACTATATAGTAATATAATTGTGCTCTTCTTCTTTTTCTTCTTCTACACTCCAGCCCAGTAGGGGGCGGTAGTGCACCTTTTGGCTGGTGTGCCAACAGCCAATCAGAAATAAAAGAGGAAGAAGAGGAAGCAGCAGAAGAAGAAGAACACCTGTGTGACATAAACAAAGGATCTGGCTGAAGTTTCAATAAAGCCCAAACCAATCAGTTAATCAATTCCCTGATCAGCTCTGATCCTAATCAATGAGATCAGATCAATACAGCCCTGACTGTAATGTTATATGTAAGTATATAAATGACAAAAATAAGAACTCCTCCTTTAGAAAACTAACTACAGACACTGTGTTTTTCTGTCTCTCCGGTGACAGCAGCCATGTTGATGCACTCTATGTGTACAGTGAAGCACCGGGGAGCGTGCACGTGGGGAGCGTGCACGTGGAGGGTGTTGTGTGCACGTGGTCGACAAGGAGCTCCCAGAGACGCTTCATATGAGTTTTAAGGATAAATGGACGTCAAGCTGTGCTGACGCAGCATGAACACGCTTCATCTGCTCAAGTGGAGAGCGTCAGTCACCAGCACTGGGGCAGGTCAGGTGTGCACGTGTGTGCGTGTGCACGGGGTTGTTTGTGGTTTCTGTTAGCGTGTGTGTGTGTGTGTACTGTACGTGTGCATATGTGTGTGTCTTTCTGATCCAGCATTCTCACAACTTTTCACAAAACACAAACACAGAAAGTAGTTTGAGTTGCTGTTAAACTGACGAACGTTTATTTCCTGCAGGTGAAAAATCAGCCGGCGGCTCCAGATGACCTCAGAATCAGCTGCACAACAACTTTAACATGTTTACTGAAGTCATGCAAAAGTTTAACCTTCATATGATGAATATTCCTAAAGTTAGACGTCCTTTAAGTGAACAGGAGCAGGTTGTTGTTTTCAGCATTTTGAGCCTCATAGGACTGAAAACTCAAAACTATTCATAGGTTAGAATATTAACAGACCAGAAGATGAGTATAAATGTAGGTAACAATGATCCTTTTATTGTCTAGAACTTGTTCTGACCAACCAGCATCACATGAACCTGGGAAGTTTACCCAGAATGCACCTTTAAAATATTAATATTTTTAGCTGATCTAATTACAAAAAGTGCAGAATTTTACAGTCACACTTTGTAAAAATACACATTTTTGAAGCTGATGTTTTGTTTTTAGAGTCAACATGTAAATTAATAGTTAGTATATAATCTGATTTACCAAAACAGGGAAATAACACCTAAAAATATGTCAGTTATTTTTGTTCTTTATCATACAAATAATGGAAAATCTTTAATATTAATTATCAGACCTTTCATTGTCTAGACCTGCTGTCACACATGTTGATAGGAGCCTTGAACATTTACCCAGAATGCACTTTGTAAAGGTTTTTCTTGTGAATCATCAGAAAACAGAAACACATCCAGAGTACTGATGATTGTTTCTGTGACTCTGTGTCATTAAACTGCTGCAAACTCTGATACATCCCATAATATAGACGCTCCAAAGTGGTGCCATGATACAAAAAACAGATTTAGTCCTCAGGGTGGATGTAAAATTTTATTTGGTTGCAGTTTTTGTTTTTATTTCAAACAGCTCAGGTGTGTTTGTCACTCCTGAATATTTCATGTGTTCGTCTGCATGTAGAGGCTCAGAAATGATGGAAATTAAAAATCACTAGTTGGAAAAGTTGGAAAATATTCA
>NW_007579158.1:0-86233 GCF_000690725.1 Stegastes partitus
ACATGCCGGATCACAGTCCTGCCTGGAGCAGGTTTGCCCCACACCCCGCCGTGCGCAAAGGCCGACAAGCGTAGGGCGAGGACCCGTCCATCGCCGCTTGCGGCTTTAATTATAGATTTGGAATCAAGTCACGAAAAATTGACAGATGGGATTAAATCAATGTACATGTAATAGACTTCATGTGGTTTGTATGCGTAACAGTAAAACAACAAACGGTTCTGTAGTATGTTGAGTAATTTTCACTAAAGCTTTGGGATTTTTTTTGTGTGTATTTTGGGTTCCAGGTGGCTTTATACTTTATACTAAAAGGTCACTCAAACTTATAGTTTCATGTTTAGTAAGAGTTTTTTAAAAGTTGCGAAATAAAGGAACAGATAGAAAATCTTGACGTAAAAACAGTCAAAGAGAACAACTCTATCGAAATCAAGAAAGTTCATCTCCTACTTATTGTGTAAGACGTTCTTCCAAACGTCTGGTAGGTTATTCTTAGGCAAAATCTCTCCGCAGTGTTGTTGCAGTTAGTCACTTATCTGAGTGGCTGATCAAACCAGCCGCACTGTGAGCCACATCCTAATTACTATGGTGTGTGCTGTTACCCCTTGGGTGATGTTTTGTTGAGCAGCTCAAGTCTGGGAGGCAAATGAAGGTTTGAGGTGATTTATTGCACATCAACTTAATCCCTTCCGCCGCTTTATATTGTCATTGAAGAGCGGTTGCATGAAAACTATGCCTGAGAAATCCACATGTGGTTTTGAAACTACACCAGTTAACCACACAGGGGTGCTGCTGTACTGCACTGCTCTGCTGCTCCTTTATTGGAGGCTTTCATGTAAATATTTGACAACACCATGAGTTTCTAAAGATGGCAAACCAATATGAATGTGATGTTACATAAGGAGCTGTCATAATTGTAAATGTCACATCTCACTTTTTATTTAAAAAAAAAGAAAAAAAAAAAAAAGCCCCTTCTTAATTTTCACACAACCTAACAGTTTTAAATGTCAGTTTTTTAGGCTCTCAGTTACTCTGAATCATGTCTGCCTACCTGTAAACATGTCACAGTTTACATTTTGTCAACCCAAATTGAAATTCAAATCCATCAGCCATGGGCTGCTTTAAGATGTATGATTGCTAAAAAGAGTTAACTTAATTCACAACACAAACCTATTTTGCCCACAAAAACAACATCTTTCAGACAGTAAAGTCTCATGCTGTGTTTTCTCCATATTGGCAAACCTATTAATAAAAGCTCAGTGTTGCTGTTGTGTTAAACTTTTCTTTCTGACAACCTTCCACCTGAAATTAATAAAATATATAATCTAGTTGCTATATATCATAACTACACATAAATCTCTCCTAACTGTTTCAGAAAATAGATGCTCAAAGTAAACGGAACATCTAATGTTAAATCAGTCATCAAGGGTTGTAACAACAGAAAAACTACTGATCAGCTAAACTTTAACATTTGTTTTTTCCCCATTTATCTTGACACTTTCCACTTCATCTCCTGTAACCAGACAGTGAATGTGCTCAGATCTCCCAGGAGATGAAGAAAATCTGCAAAATACCTTTTTTCCTTTCATGCACAGATGCAAGTTGCGAGACAGTTTCTTTTGTTAATATTTTATTTCACATGAACAAAATGTGTACCATAGAATGAATACTTTTTTAAAAATCTAAAAATGTATTCTTTCATTCATTTTAATGGACGTACAGCTCATCCTCACAAAGAACAAAATGTGCAGGTGGTAACGTGTTCGACTTACGTCGAGTCATGCATGACCGAGCATAAGCAAGTGGTGAATGTGCATCACAGCCAATAAGATGAACTCATCATCACCACATCTTTTACCCCTAAATTTTGCAATCTGTTGCACAAACCATACCAACACAAGAATTCACAACATTACAGCACAGTGAAATGGCATACATATAGGCTACATTTAAATGCATTTACAATCACAACAACAAAAGAGTAAGTCTCACAGTGCATGTAGCAGCAAAAGAGATTTTTCAAAGCAAGAGGCTCTTAAAAGAACATTCACAATCATAGTAGGTAGTCCTAGAAATCTGTGAGAACAAAGAGATGAGGTGGAAAACCAACGTTCATGCAATGCAATGACTGTACAGGCTGCACTGCTACAGCAAAAAAGCCTAATTTAAAAACAAAGTCGCCTTTTAATGCAAATATCAGACCAAACTGATCTGGTTTCTTCATAGAAGATTAGAAATCAGGTTTAACTTCCTATTACTCCTTTAACATTCACCTAAATTACTACTTCTTTTTTTACTTTGCTTTGATCATTTTTCAACAGGTTGTTCCTGTTTTTATTTTTTGTTTTTTTTTTAACTGAGCACAAAAAAACATATAGACAACATTCTAATCTACCAATGCATATATTCCATTTTCACATTCATGTAGCTCTGCTTTGTGCTGTCAGTGGGGAGTAAAAGGGTTATGAAGTCTGTCAGGGAGCACACACGCCTTATTTGGCCTGATTTTTATAAAAGACTAACCAGCACTGTGTGTCACACAATCTGCAACCCTGAGAGAAAACTAGTCTAAGTTCAAGGTTTGTGTTTTAGAAAACTACTTTTTGAGTCATAGTGGTTTCACTCTAGATGGCAATGAAATTCTCTACAAACATTCATGCTCTCCAGAACATGAACCCAACTGGCTCTTGCAGATTTCCTGACCTTGTCCTTGGTGGTTGACATTTTTGGTCTGAAATCTGCAGTGAGGAACTTTTGTCTCCCACTTCTGGCAGTATGTCTCTGCATCACCATCAAAGGATTTCTTACATCGAGCATCAGAAACTGTTTTAGATGGTTATTGGTTGTTTTTTTTCCCCCCCACTGTACGCTGCACCGTACTCCTAGCTGCCGTAGCCTACTCCACCTCTGTCGCTACAGTTGCAGCCCTCTTCAGTTCTGACCAATCATTGCTGGTTGACATAAAACGCATCCATACCGGTGCACCAATGTGGGATTGTTGCTCAGACACCAGATTTAAAACTGTAGTACACTGCAAAATACAGAAATACTTCCCTTATATTGTTAATGAGGATTATGTGAACTCCTTTGAAAGCAGCTAGCCTTAATTTACATGCTAAAGTCCTGCACTCTAACGCCAACTGAAATGCTTTGACAGCTATCAGATGGATCGGATTGCCGTGAAATGTGGCCGTGATCTATGGTGCCATTTGGTTAAACACTAACAACTTTGCTGACCCCTTGACTTTTCACTTAACACCATCGTAATGTTTCATCCAACCTCGGTTCATGACCACATGTTCGTTAAAGTAAGTACATTCCCGTCCACCTCTGCTGTACTTTGTGTTTAGTGCTAAGTAGCCAATGGGGAGCATTGTTAATACTGTAGCTGTTAAACATCACCACTCTAGCATTATCACAGTGAGCACACTGCGTGAGCATGTCATCAATTCCAGCGATGACAAAAAAATAAACTGTGCGTCTTCATGTCGAGCTGCATCTCGTGCCTTAGATACCGTTCATGTGGAGAATGCATTAACAGTGTGTCTAAAGAAAATGCTGACTGATAGAGAGAAAAAAGGATAGCACACATTCATGAATATTATTTCTACATATAGAATAACCCAAGTGCATATAACGTAATTGTACAGTATATTATCCATGGACATGATATGGTTTGAAGTCACAGTGCTGTTTGTTTAATGGTGCAGCCTTTCTTGCAGCGTGGAAACAGCTTCCATGAGTCAGTGGAACATTAAGATCTAGTGCAATCATTTTTTCCAAAGTTTGTTGATAGGGGAACTGCAACGGCCATGTATAGAAGAGTTCCACGGGGCAGGTGCTTTGTTTGTCTTTGTGCCTTAAAATGATGAGTGCAGGACTCGTGTATTCACATGTCGGATTCATATCACAGGTTTGTCTCTCAGTTTCCAACCCTTCATCCAGCACAGCACAAAGGTTACTCTGGGTCATAGTGGCAGACTGGAGTACATGTTGTTTTGTGGATTTACAGTCACATCTGGAGGGTTGCGCTGTATGACATTGTCAAGGGGTAAAGACAGAGCGCAGTGCGCCGCCGTCGTCTTCACGGCTCCTTTGCTGAAGCGGCAGCTCAGCAGAGAGTACAGGTGGCGAAACACGGACTTGCGGCAGATGATGAAGACCCAGGGATCCACGATGGGGTTGAGGGCGTAGAAGCGGAAAGCCGTCAGGTTCTCCGTGTCCCCGCAAAACGGATGAATGGCGTTGATGAAGCCTGCAATCTGTAGAAAGAGAAGGTTGAAGTTAGATAGATGGATACAGCGTTTGCTCTTCCCAGGTTACAGATGTAAAGCCTGGAACAATCTTTGACTAGAGTGGTTTTCAATATGTTTACTGTCCCAAATCAAATAACCACAACAAAAACCAGCAGGGTTGTCGGTTCCTAATGTTGCAGCTACTTTCTGGAACTAAAGTGTTTCACTTCGACTTGTCCTGAGGACGTTTAATGAGCATGAGCATTTTTTTTTTATCTGCAAAGCCCTGTTTCATTTTCAGTCAATGGCAGCATACAGCTTCATCTGTACCCACAGAACAGGTTTGAACATCCTTCCTCTCTCCGTATCACCCGTCCTCAGCATGAACTCATCTAGAACAATGGCACTAACAGTGTAACTACCCAGCTGCTTTCTATAAAAAACCCAGTTTTTCCACCTTTCTTGCTCTCATTAAAATCCTTTGTGTTCTCACCTTATCCTAGATTTTGCTCGAGTATTTGAGTAGGGAAGTAATAATGATTGTTTTGTTTTGAGAGGAATGTTGTTTGGACGCTGTCTTTGACCTATCTGATACCAGCCATTTTGGTGATTTTTTTTTTCATAAGATCAGGATTTACTTTGGAAACGTAATTAGTGTTGTGGCATTTAAGAGTGGTTTGTCATTTCATAGACTAAATAAAGAACTGATTAATAAGCAATGTTCCCAAGTTAAGTTTTGGTTACATGAGATTAAACACCATCTGCTGGATGAAGCCAAATCAAAGTTGCATGAGAGCGAATACAATGGAGCTGTCGGCACTTTCTTGTTAAAGCGATCAAAGTGCAGAGAGATGAGAACAGGGCTGCACTGCTCAGTATCATTCTCAACTGAGGCTGCAGTTCATCTTGTTTTGTTCGGTTTCACCAAATGTCAACACGTGTCTCCGATAAAGCACATTCGGTGTGAGCACTTCAAGTTTCAGTGACCTAAATATAGAACCACACAATGTTGCATGAAAAAAAACACCACTTTTTCTTGCATTAACCTTTAAGGTATGACAGACTGCAGACAGGCGGATCGGAGAGCAGCAGCTGGCTGCTTATTCGTCCCGGGCAGAGAGAGAAGTGGCAGCTGGTCCGCTAAGCTTCTTCGTCACCTTGCTCCCCATCTCTATCAACAATTCTCCATTTCCTCCATGTAATATCCAACAAACAGTGGCCTAATTAATGACTTGTGCTGATTGAGTGCTTTTGTACATTGGTGTAAATGTTTCCCTGTTGCTAGGGTCTGGACTGAAACTAATGAGCTCAAGACAAATGTGAAAGGGACCAGAGGGAGCAAGTCCAGAGCCAGGCTAAATCAGACTACCAGAGGGAGCAGACACAGGTCAAGATTGTGTTGTCTACATGCTCATCAACTGGCTAAACTCACACGGATATGATTGTTCACATATTGATCAACAGATACACCCACGGAAGGTCGGGCGGACGGAGAGGAAGAAGCTGGTAGTATGCAAACCCCAGAACAGCAGCAATTATCTGGTGGTTTTATCTTAGAACATGTTGAGCTCAGTGGCACAATAACGAGAGAGTCATCATCTCTGAAGCGTTTACAAAGAAAACAATGTCCAGATGTTCACGTCGTTTTAGGAAGTGATCACGTTATTTCAAGTTGTGTGAATTTTCTTGAATTGCACAACTGGTGTTGTCGGCATTACGACTGGATTCTCACTGAGTTTACGAGTTGAACACATGAAGGGTAAAGATGAAGTATTTATGGATTACATTTATACTCACAAAAACACACACAATGTACCCACGTCAGAGATGGTGTGTCCTCAGCTTCCTTTTCCTTTTTTCCACCTTAAGATTACAACCGCAATTACAAGACTGACCAAAAGCCACTTCCTTGCCACTTTTTGCCCAGCAGCTACTGTTCTCAACAGAAGAACTGACATTAAACTCAACCCATCTCGTGATAAAGTTATGTAACGTATACCTCCTACTCAGCTACTTGTAAATTCAGTACTAGGTTTGTGTTTTAAGTTCTTCCAAAGCTCTTCAAACTCGCAGTTAACCCAAAAAAAATTACAGTTTGCAGGATAAAAGAACACATTATCAACTAATCCTGTGTAAATGCAAGTATTACTGGATTAA
Source organism: Stegastes partitus (assembly GCF_000690725.1). Classification (NCBI taxonomy): domain Eukaryota; kingdom Metazoa; phylum Chordata; class Actinopteri; family Pomacentridae; genus Stegastes; species Stegastes partitus. Next base: position 6,387 of record NW_007579158.1, read on the forward strand.
TGGGAAGAATAGCTTTAGACTTATGCAACCAATATTCATTTTGTAATTTGAGTTTGTGTTCTTTTGCTCATCATTACAAAACAGACTTTCATCAAGTAAGCTCATGTTCCTCTTACACCGGTTTAGAGTGGAAGACAGGCAACGGCAAGCTAATGTTAACTTGTCAGCTGGTTACTTTAACTGCAGCTTTAATCAGTTATTTGTACTGGGTGTTAATATTTGAGAAGAAGTCACCTCTGTGCAAGAAATCTGTCGCTGATTTTAAGTCAATGACATGGAAATTTAAGATGTAACTTAAAAACAAGTGTCTCAAATGAATGTTTTAAAAGCTTCAGTAAATAATCGTGACAGATGTCCGCAGAAGTATGAAAGTCAAAGCTCACAACACTCTTAACAGTCTTGGCTTTTGACCAGGAAACAGACCTTAGGCTTGCAACAATTTGTCATTTCAATGAATACGTTTAGAAAAATGAATCTTACTCCTACTGGCATAAAACACACTAACAAACACAGTGACAAATGTGCCTTTTGCTCAACGCAAAGTTGACACGCACTTAATTCATCACACACTGTTGCCAGAAACATTTCAAACAGACATGTATCATCGTACGCTCTGCCATCGCCCTCGCCATTGTTATCTCAGCCCCACATTACCACCCTCGTTGAGTTCCTGTGTGCCACCCTGCCTCTTATGGTCCTTTCGGCAGACCTTAAGCCCTGCAGATAGGGACACAAATCACAGGCTGTCCTCTCAGAGCACTGCAGGCTGTGGGGCCAAAACTGATGACATGTCAAGCTCTCCTTAAACAGGAGCATATTCATGTATCAGCCTGTGGTTAAAGAGCAGGCCAGAGACAGTGTACAGGATCGTTGTGGTTATTTAAGAGAACAGAGAATCATAAAAAGCTTTGCAGGCACATACCGTGACCACGCTTATAGACGTATTAATCAGCCCAAGTTCACACATGTGCAACATAAACAGATGCATACAGTACATTGTTGCATATACACAGACACATCCATCCGCGGCCCTCCAACCTGTGCTGCATCAAGGAGAACTGCATGGTTACCTTAGTCATTACAATTGTTTCACTTCTGATCAGTTACTTTATCTTGACACAGCAAAACGTCTTCAAGAATAAATCTCAAATCCATCCATCTATCCATTATCTATACCCCGCTTAATCCTCACTAGGGTCGCGGGGGGCTGGAGCCTATCCCAGCTGACTTAGGGTGAAGGCAGGGGACACCCTGGACAGGTCACCAGTCTATCACAGGGCTACACTTAGAGACAGACAACCAAGCACACTCACATTCACACCTATGGACAATTTAGAATCACCAATTAACCTCAACATGTTTTTGGAAAACCCACGCTGCACGGGGAGAACATGCAAACTCCACGCAGAAAGATCCCGGGCGACCTTCTAGCTGTGAGGCAACAGTGCTTACCAACTGCACCACCTTGCAGCTAAATCTCAAATCATTTTAAAATTGTTATTGAATTTGCAGATTACATTCTTGAGTTACTGATTTGTTGTTTTGCCTGTAACATAACAGGAAACAGTGAGAAATGCCCATCTCATTGCATTAAAGCTACAGCTGTTACTATCAATTTGCTTAATACTGCATAAGAGAAAGCAAACTTTCACCGCTGGGAAGCTCGAATCAGGAAATGTTTGGGAATTGTTTACTTACAGGAGTAATCTGTTATCGAATTAGTGGCAGATTACATTTCCGCAGACAAATGGATGAATTAGCTCCTTGTTTCAGGCCAACATTATTTCACTTCGATGTTCGGATGTCTGAGAATCTTAATTTACCTGAACCCAGTTCGTCTGGTGTAAATGAGCGCCTCCTGTCAGAGACACATAAGATGCTATTTGGGGCTGATGGCTGCTGCATCATTCAGGAAACAGACCACGTAATGGATGTCTACACTCTACAACCCATTATTTTCCATCTCGAGGTCCTGGTGGACTCTTCCTAAGTCTCGCTTCCTGATCCTGTTTCACTTTGGGATCATTACACAGGGATCAGCAGAGCAGAGATTACTGGCCACTCAGAGAAGCCTGTTTACAGCAGTGAGAGTGAAATGCAGCAGTGCTCCAAGGCTCTCTGAAGGAGTTTCACATTTTAGGGAAGAAGAGTAAGAACAGAAGATCAATACCAATCTCATGTGGGTTTCTTAAAACAGCTAAACACTTCTTGTCCACTTGGAGAAACAAGCTGCTATTACAACGCTGACATCAGCCACAACACTACAACCACCAACAGGTGAAGAGAATCACATTGATCATCTCATCACAAAGCCATGGTCCGCTGGGGAAGCTTGGATTCGTGTGGATGCTGCTTTGACACGAACCACCCACGTAAGCATTGGTGCAAACCAAGCACACCATCATTGCAACAGCACTCGCCAATGTTAGCAACATTCACTTTCCACATTACAAAACAGGAACACGAAAAAGAGCCAAAAGCATTGATCTGGCCTCCAAGTTCTCCACATCCCAATCCAATCAAACTTCTGTGGAAAATGCTCAATCCATAAAGGCGCCAGACACCACAGGAAACTCCCCGTTGATTCATCGACTGGTCAGAGCTGTTTTGGCAGCACGAGGAGGAGCTACACAGTGCTGTGGCTGATGGGTGTGGCATTACCTGCCACGCTAACATGGATAACTGAAGCTGTTTAGAATGATGTTTTTGTCCACGTGATAAATGATAAAACACCAGTGTTCACTATTTTAGCTCCATGGACTCCTAAATGAACTCCTGAGATGCTAAATGCTCCACTATGTTCACCAGTTGCCAACATTGCCTTTGTAAGTTTGCAAATCATTTGATGCTGGGTCGTTGTACAGTCAGTCTTTCAGCAGAAAAAAACAGCAGCTCACTACACTAATGTTGTGGGCTATAAAACTAAGGAGAAAGGAAACTGTAAAATGGGAACATTCTACGTAGGTTTGTTAGAACTAGTAGCGCCATTCACACTGCACACACTCACATAAAAACACTGCTGCAGCAAAGACGTGTTTAGCTGGGCTTAGTATTAATATAGGTTTGCCACACTTTTAAATTTTAGGTAACTGTTCTTGAAAAAATCTATCCTTTCAACCCAGTATATCTGCACAGAGCTGCCGGCTGTAGCTTCTGTTGCCAGATTTTCTTGGCACGACACTGACTTACATTCACTTCCTCGAGGCCTGCCCTGATCACAGTCAGCATTTGTCTCACCCAAATCCTAAACCTCAGCTTAGCCTAACTGCAAACCAAGTTTTCACCCTAAAATGCAACTATTTACACAGTGAGGGCTCGTTTTTGACCCCAAACATGCGGCGGGTAACCACAATGTGATTACGTAATTAGATTTATACCCCCACAACATGAGAAAATAAACAAACGCTTTAATCGCTTCAGGCTGATTCATTCACTAAATTTCTCTGTTAAGTGATACAGTGCAGTCTGACCGCTCAGTTCATTAAGATGCCTTCAGGGTCACAATTACACAGCCTTACAAGCAATAGTGAGTCTTTTGGGTATGTTTTTGCTGCTTCTCATCTAAATTGAGGCATTACAACAGAATTAACACACCCATACTCCATTTACTTAATATAAAACTTTGGACTGATGTCAATGTTCTCACGTCACTCTTGGGAAAAATTGTATCAAAAGTGTGTGAAACCAACTAGTTCTTCTGTTTCTAATGAGATGATATTGGCACTTTAAATGTTTAGATTCTTATGCATCAACCATCAGGGAGGCGTCTGATTGGTCCCAAACTCATCCTGCAGAATGACAATAAAATTAAATATGCAGCCAGAGTTGGAAAAAAACCTACTATGTGTAAATTGACACATAGAAACTATTTACACGTGTTTGTAATATTTCTAGGTGTCTTTCCTATGTTTCAGTGGCTTAAATGTTTGCACTTGACTTCACAGGAACAGTTTACACCTTGATAACATTGTCTACATCACCCCTCTTTCAACTTCACACCTCTCACAGGCATCCTGTTTTTCTGCTGAATCTTTAGAATTTGTGCAACTTTGCATCCTGAATTTCTTGTAACTCAAACAAAAGGTGAGAAAAATGTTCAACACAAATTCAAAAGTCTCCGCACACAAACACATGCTGTATGTGTCTAATATTTTGTTCCCGCAGCTATAAAGCTGTAAAGTGCATTGATCCAGGATTCACAGAATACTAGAGTTGCACTGCAGAATGAAGCTTTAATCCAGATTCAAAGAATCAGATTTATATTCTTCACCTCACCAGGCTGTCTGACGGTGCTGACCTCTGCCCCAGACTGACTTCCTGAAGTGGCCTGATTTTCTGTGGGCGGTGAGTCATACATGTAATGCAAAGGTGATGCGGTGTGCCTTCAATTTTTGAGGGGAATTTCACTGCTCCGCAGTCTGCATGTAGGAAGTTACGTAGGAGGTGGTGTATGACATTTGAGATACAGGAAAACAAACTGAAAAGATGAATGAGTGGGTGTTTTCAGGCATTCACATGAATCTCCTGCATGTAATCAGTTTAATCATTAGAGTAATTTCCCCTCATGTTGCATTTAGCGGCTTTATTCACATAAAACACATCTCCTTCTTACCTTCCTGAGATCATTGTTAAGCTGCTAATTTCGCACCATAAAAATTTAAACGGCTTCCTGTTTCTGGAGCAAGACAGAAGTGTAATAAGTGGCAGCAGAAGCAGAAAAGTCAGTCTATGTCTGTCTTCAGACGAGTTTTATCAGGGGAATTACAATGTCTGAAAGTCCATTAGTCAGTTTCCTCTTTAAGATATGCCCAAGGCTGCAGTGAGTTACCTGGAGCCATTAGACATTTTTTCAGCATTGTACAGAACAGACTTCAGTGAGGAAACTAATTCACACAATAATTGTTGTTCTGACCACAGGGCAAGGCAATAAAAACATTTTACGTTAGTCAAACACAGCTGCCTTCTGCTATAAACTGTGTAAGCTGTCCTACGCATCGTACTCTTGTGTAAATTTTTTTTTTTTTTAAATCACATATTAAATATAAGTTGGATCCTATACAGAATCTATATTTTTTTTTTTCTCATGAGTAGTGTAAGTTAAAGAATTTAGGGCAAGCTAAATGTGTTAACGTGAGCTCTTCAGTGGGGAACCTATCGCGTACAGGATGAGAAGCTGTAGGAGTTGCTGTTTGCTTAATAAGAAAGAAACTGCTGACTAAAAAAAATGCACAGTGGCAATAGCAAAGAGGAAGTGGAAGCAACTGTAAGTGTGACAACCCAACTTTGAAGGTGGGAAGTGCAGACTGCGAGGCGAGCTGATATGTGCTAATATATGAAAAAAAACAAAACAACAAGTCGACTATGGGCACATTGCAAAACCCTGTAGCTGTTGCAACAGACTGAGGCTCTACAGACGTTCGCTGCAGTTCCTCTTCATCGGAGAAGAAGCTGCTTTGTCCCTGTTGTTTGGTGGTGAATTGTTCACAAGGTCACATGTACAGTTTCTCATCAGCTGCCGGTTATCTTTTCAAATATCTTAGCCGAAAGGTTTGATTTTGATCTTTGTACTCTGTGAAAAATTGAACGTGACACATTGAAGTTAAGTGTGGTTATTGAAGACTTACACTTGTGTTTAATGTCACTTTAAGAGCCAATTCAGATCAATTTTTTTGAATTCTTGGTTGGCTGCAACACATATTCTTTCACAGAGAGCCATCTGGATGTCGGCCACATGCCTCTTTTCCTATGTGCAAACTTCATCGTCTCATTTGACAGCAGCAGAGCATTGGACGTTACAAACTGCATCTTTTATTTTTTTTGGCAATGAACAACATCCGCTGGAGAATATCCAGTTGTTCTTAAAACATGGGTCGTATTTTTGTAGCTTTTATCCATAAGTCCAGGCAGTTATCAAAACAACTTCTGCGGATATGATCGAATTTAACACAATGTTGTTGGATGGAAACACGAGGGGGCTGCACATAAATACTTACTTTAAAGGAGCTATATGTAAGTATTTTAGTTGAAAGCATTCAAAAAACAACTAAAACTGTCAATGGAATGTGAAGAACTACGACAGTTTTGACAATATGCCAAAAACGCTGATGTATTGTGTTGCAGTAATATCATACGGACCAGCCAGCCCCAGTCATTCACATCTCACGATACGATACCTCAAGAGGTGATCGCTGTCGCCTCCAGTCTGCCCTCAGTTAAACAACAAAGGATGAAGAAGCTGCTAACAAACTGACCTTGGTTGAACACTTCAAAAGAAATCTTTAGTGCAATGACAACACAAACTGCAGCAAAAACATCTCAAACTCCATCAACATACAGTTTTGTTGTTCTGTTTTCTTGCCACTAATAATGACAAACACAATATACTGGACTGAGGGCCGATTGGATGCTAACCATCTGAACTGCAAAACTCACGGGTGGCTTTGAAAGGCATGTTTTCCTTCCAAATCACGAAGGTTGCACCATCTATCAGCCAGAAAACACAACAAAAAGAATTGTCAGGTTTTCAAATTTCCAAAGAAGCCATGCGTGATGTGTGGGTCTGTTGGGAAATGTATTCTAATCAAAGCTTAGAATTGTGATATTTCATCAAAATCACTTTGCACAATTCTGTGCTCTTCAACACAATTGAGAGATTATGATTGAACAACAGGCAGAGAAGACAGAAGACAAGAGTGGAAACAAAATAAAAATGCAAGTAGTAGAAATTCTATGTGGAGTCATTTCCTCACAATTTTAGTAGCCCATGTGGACACTTGGAAAAATGTCGTACATGGTGAGAACAGTTTTTAATCTGTTTTATTATTTTTGTAAAATAACTCTTCAATTCAACTTTCATTTTACATTTCTTATGATTCATGGCATTATCATTCTTTCATACGGCACAAAAAACATTTTTGAGCTCCCTCTACATCTATCTGGGGTTGTGCTGTTTCCACAGAGGTGCAAGACTTTAAACTGCAGCAAGAACTGAGCCCACAGTGAGTAAAACTGTGACATGAACAAAAAAACATGCACAAAAACTGCTTTGTAAACTAACGTGCTTACTTACAGCTCTTTTAACTCTGTATTCCTCTTAACCAAAGCTCTGGCAGCGTGTAAAAATCCCACACGCAGGCTTTCAACTCGAGAGAAGTGGTTTGGATAATGTGGTCAAAGTGGCAATTCAACCATATCGGATGACCTTTCTAATCATCTTGTGTTGCTTGGCATTCTGGAATTTGTTCTCGTGATTTAAAGCAATTACAATTTACCAGAAACGAAGCTGCTGAGTGTTGTTCATAATGTGCAGTAATGATGACCCAAAACTTGTCTTCCAGTCACTGTTCCAGTCATAGAAAATCCCAGAACTCGGATGTGTGTTTTGTGTCCTTGGAGGTAAATCTGTCACTTTTTGGGCTAAAATGTCATAATTTCATGTAATTACAATGATGAAGTAATCCTCTAGAGTGTCTAAATGACTGGAAATGAATCAGATATTTTGTTTGTTACCAAAAGCAAAGAAACCAAACTCCCATACGCCAATGAATTCTGTTTTGTTGCTGAAAACTGAATAAAACATAAGATTATATTACAGCAAAACACATTGTTAAATATAATTAACTGAATTTGTACAGTGTTTTTTTTAAGTAGTTAAAGATCCAAAGCACCAGTAAAATAAAAACTGAGGTCATGACCCCAGTGGGACACTTTTATTACGGTTCTACCTGCTGATTACTTTACGCTCTGACTAGCACCTCTAAAGCTGCATTATTATCCTAATAAAGTCTGCTCAAATTACATCTGCTCCTCTATATCGCAAGACGCACACCACTCCAAGCTGCCTGGGTGTGAAATTTTATCACCTCAGCAAGCAATAAATTAGACCTGTATTTAAAGACGTTATGGTCGACTGAGGGCATTTGGAATTAACGATACAGTTCTTTACACACAGCAACGGCAGGAAAAGATAACAGCAACGAAATACTGTAAAACCATCATTCAAATTCTGACAATTAAACAGAATGTGTCCAGGTGCATAAAGTTATTCTGTTGTTGAGCACATTCAGCATCAGTATGTTTGGAACTAGCTTAAAACTGAATATATAACCATTAATAAATGAGCTTCTGGTTAAATTAAGTAGCTGTAATAAGTTTCTCATTAAGCCAAATTAATTCTGTTAGTTGTTCACCTACTTTCCATTAAAAAAACAAAATATTTCAGACACTTTTCTTTTACATTAAAGGCAAGGCAGCTGAATAGATACGACACCGTGACTGACAAGAATTACACGTCTTGCGATGTCCAATTACAGGCCTTTAGTTTTTACCATACTGACAAAGTCAACAAATCAGAGACAAATTAAAAAATCATGTGGTTTGTACATGTTTTTCATTTTGGGATTTAAAAAACAAACTTGCATGCTACACTTCATTACACTAATATAAAAGCTCTGCAGCATATTTTCAACAATATCACAAAACTGTTTTTGGTTCGGCTGCAGGGTGGTGCAGTTGGTAGCACTGTTGCCTCGCAGCAAGAAGGTTGCCGGTTCGCGTCCCGGTGGGGGCACCGGAATCTTTCTGCGTGGAGTTTGCATGTTCTCCCCGTGCAGCGTGGGTTCTCTCTGGGTTCTCTGGCTTCCTCCCACAAGGTCCAAAAACATGTTGAGGTTAATTGGTGATTCTAAATTGTCCGTAGGTGTGAATGTGAGTGTGCTTGGTTGTCTGTCTCTAAGTGTAGCCCTGTGATAGACTGGTGATCTGCCGGGTGTCCCCTGCCTTCACCCTAAGTCGGCTGGGATAGACTCCAGCCCCCCCGCGACCCTAATGAGGATTAAGCGGTGTATAGATGATGGATGGATGTTTTTGGTTAAACTACAGTACAATCACATCCTCCTGCAGCTGGAGGAGCAAAGCCAACTTTGTTTCACTCCAAGGGTTTAAATATACAACAAAATTAATATATTTCTACTTTCATTGTGTGGTTTTGCATAATTTGTGTCCTCTTTTTGCTTCTAACGTAAACTAAGAAAACCCACGCGGCCGTTGTAACAAATGAATGCTGATACACAATCAGCTCTGCCTGCATGTTCGTTTGGTTGTTTCATTATCTCAGCTTGTTGTTTCATGTCAGAACTGTTGCCGTCCACCATTAATCCCGCCATCGTCCAACTGTGAGTTTTTCTTATTGGGCTGCTGGAACCACACATCTGTGCGTCAGACCGTCTGAAGAAATCTCTCAATCAGTGGACAACAACCAGGATGGATGCCTGAATTAGGGCAGTCATCACAAACACACACAATGGTTGACACCTAAAATAGACTCTAAAGCTTTCTGATGCAACTCTGAAAACTGGTTGTTTCAGAGATTAACCAAACGGCATATATATGTAACAATTACATAACGATAATTAATGAGATTTAGAGGCATTGTTGCCTTTAGAGGGAGCCAGGAAAGCTGGTTCTCCCTGTTTCCAGTCTTTAGTCTAAACTGACAGGACTTTATATTTAGCACACACGCAAGTGGCACCAATGTAATCATCAGCTCTAACGCAAAAAAGAAACACTGTTTCTTTAAATCTTTAGTATATCAGGAGTCAATTCAGTCTCCGTATTTTACATTAACAACTATTTTTTCCATTTTATTTTCTTCATCCACAGATAAAATGTCCGGTTACAAGATTAAAAGGTTCCAATGTTTACAAATTAAATTGCTTTCTTCCTTACAGAAAACGCAGTCTGTCTTCCTGGAAACTGATTGTTTTTCATTATTACAAAGTGTGCACTTGCTTTCATCAGGATCAACTGGCCTGTTTATCCAAATAAACATCTCTCCACTGGGCCTGCTTTGTTCCAAATTCCACAACAGAGTGCAAGTACCTAAAATTGTAAAAGGGACCTAAAATAAAGGAACATTTGTTATTATCCATGGATGTATTTTTAGGATGGTATGGGACTCTCTGGGAGCAGAGAAGAAGAGTGTAGGAGGAGAAATTTCTTCCCATTACATATTTTCAGGTTTGCTACGCTAGTAAACATTATCTAGGGTTCACATGGCCCCTAAAATCCCAAACCACAAAATCTGCTCTGATGCCTGGTTGCAATTATCTTGTTGCATTTCTTGAGTCCCTGTTGTCTACATACTCTGGCTCAGACGCTCTTTGAAGGCACTTTGAAGCAGAAAAAAAATAAACTTTTTGGAGAGAACCGCAAAGAGGATTCAACGCCGCCTCTTCCCAAAATTTGAAAGAAAAAAAAAAAGAAGATATAACTGGGTGTTTTCTGTTGTTTTAATATGCTGCAATAATTCATTACTGACTCATAAAGGTCAGCCATTTGTCACACTGTCAGCGGTTTGATTAATCTGACTGTGATAGAAAGATGAACACCACGCCAGGGCACAACACCAGGCGACTGCTCAGCTAATATGTTTTTAAAAAGCCAGTGAATCACAACCGATCCGATGCTAGCTGGAGTCCACAACCAGCATGGGAATATTTATGACTGGACTGAGATAACATCCTTACTTCCTCGATGATTTTGTTTCCTCTAAATTATTTAATTTGGGAATTCTTATTTGATTACTCTTTCCATCTTTTGACGTATCACAGATTAGCACGCATTCGTCTCGTGCAATCTTAACGACGGCTGCGGTTTCTTGGGTACGGCGAGTGTTTTGTCACATCGTGTTTTTATTGAACCAGGGTGTCAACTGTTTCCCCTTTTCACATGTCTCTCAGCACATCAGGACAGATGATCACCACGTCCGGCTTTATGGTTTGTTTGATGTGAGGGTGTTGTATTTCACCATCTCAGCTAAGTGTTATTAGGTCGTATATCACCTGACGCTGCCGGCGAGGTAGAGGAGGAAACAAGAATCCTATTCAAATAATTAATTAAAGGACAGGTCGGTTGGTAGGTGGTTCAAATCCGACTCACAGCTGGCAAAATACTCGCGTTCTTTAAAGCTGTGATGTTAATGATCATTTATTAAACCTTTTTCAAACAAGATTGGACTTTTTCATTAACATTATGTGAAACATCTAAGGGTGTCTTGGCTGTTTTTAAAATGACCAACATCGCTGGCAAGACATAGGCCAGCTGTGCCTGATTTAAACGATTTCCACATTGGAAGTCATGCCTTTTATTGGCAGCTTCAAGCCAAAAAATTGCCTGCACGCTACATGCAAATGGCAAACATTTATCCAAACTGATTCACTCTGTTCCACCTCTCCTCCACCCGGGTGTCCTCTAGGGGCGTTCTGTAAAACGTCTTGAGACCATTTTGATGCCATTGATGCTCATAAAATTTTATTAAAAATCTGGTGAACATAACAGAGTGTTTACCAGCTAAAGAACCAGATATTTCCCTCAGGAACTGGTAAATCCTGGTAACAGGAGAGCGACTATTCCACTTACTTTCACCAGATGGACAAAAACACTAAGTCAAGTGAACAATAGTGTTGCTATCTAACATTTTTGTCAACAGTGTTATCAGCTTCACGACTATGATCCAGGAACTACAGTATTATCAGGGGGAAAAGTGGTGAATGTCAGTCGATAAGCTTCTTTATTACGCAGCTATTTTAAATGTTTGGAAACACAACAGGACTCGATAAGTGGATTTGAAAGGATTTGTGTTTGATAAATGAATATGAAATACTTTTGCATGTGGAAAAAGTCAGTTTTACAAATGACAAAACAACTTCAAATATTTAAAAATCTTTCTTTCTCAAAGCAAACAAAGCTCCTAGATGTTAGTATGGTGCACTTCTGGACTCTGTTTCAAAAGTATGTGCTTCAAGTGCACGTGCATAGAGAATGATACTAGTTTAGTTCCTGTTTTTGAAATTATAAATAGATTTTTTCAATCGTAGAGTTTTCAAAAAAAAAGAAGTGATTACTCCGTCCGCCCACATATCACCCATATAAGTTTATGCCTTGTCATGTGTCATGTCTATGGAAAGCGTCGCCGGGGGGAGGGAGGTCTGGGACGACCTGCTCCGCCTACTGCCCCCGCGACCCGACCCCGGATAAGCGGAAGAGAATGGATGGATGGATGGATGGATGGATGTGTCATGTAACCTCCTGACAATTTAAACTGACTCCATCAGGGGTCCCAGCCCTAAAGTTGAGAAACTCTACGCTTTGGGTGTGGAGCACAGTTCATGCAACGCAGCGTGAACAGTGAAGCTGCTGACAAATGTGGCAAGACAACCAGAAAGACAGATATGAAATGCACTAAATATGTGTTGGATGCAGTAAAAAGCTGTATGAGAAAGATTTGCTGATATTTTTTTTTACATGTCTTAGCAGCAAATATGACTGTTTCAACTACCCTCCTCAACCTTCCGTCTTTCCTTAATTTTAAATTGATCGCACCAAATCTCTTCCAGAAATCTCCTCGACTGTTTTCACACTGTTTGTATGAAGAGATTCTGTGACATTGAGGCAGTTTTTGGTATTTTGTGCACATCAGAATCTTTACTTTTTGCAAACAAGGTCTTTTTAAAAAAATCTGTACTGACAACAATCATCAACCACAAAGCGCTCCTGCAGTTCTAGCTCTGGTCACGTCGGTGTAAAAACTCCCTTTGAATGATAACGTCACACAGCTGAAGAAGGAACATAAGCTATAAGAGAAAATCTTAGAGTACATCAGAAAAAAATGCAAAACTTTTAAAAACAATACTGTAAAATAACACCATTTGAAGGAAGACGACCTGTATGTATGTCCACGAAACAACAGCTGCTGACAGCCAGCCACTGGCTTTACTTAGAGCATGAGTAACTAAACAAATGAGTCTGGAGGCAGCTATTGATTGGAGAAGACAGATTTATTCTGGGCTGATGGCTTTTCATCTCCTGAAGAAGCAAGCTAGGCCCACAACTAATACGATTTGCCAAGATCAATACAATTTTATTATTGGATCAATGCAATAAACTTGTAAGACGTCGGTCATAAAACTGTTGGACAAGTTGATTATAGAGGGAAAAGTAAGCTCTCCTGTCAAAAACGAACAAAAAGGCACAAATCAGCTCATTGAATTCACAACGAACAAGTTTTATGAATCCACATTTCGAGTGGAATTAGGTAAAGTCTCTCTCTGTTTGTTAATTAAATCCCTAAAACGTCATCTCCGTGTTTCAAACGTATGTATTTTTTCCATGAAAACAATCCCTCCCTGCCCTAAAACGTCTCCGATGTGTCACTATGCTGTTGTTTCCTCTGTTCTATGGAGTCCTGCCTCACATCTTCTTGCTTGCTGACGTAAAATAAAGCAGTTTTCACTTGCAAATGTGCAGATTCTTGGTTGGAAATTTTGCCTCAATGATCCAGATGTGTTGACAGTTGTTCAAATCTATGAGACCATCTTGCACACAGCTCGTGGCAGTCTGGCTCTGAACAGACATCTATTGTTTTCACTGTGTTTTTTACGTTTTATTTGGTCTCTATATTTTGTCCTTCCTGGCGTTACCACCAAAGTGATGTTTTCAATATTGACCAACAAAAATTTATGTGGCAATCCATCTTTCTGGAAGTCGGCTGAGATCATTCAAGGGGCAGACAATAGCAACATATGATTTAGGAAATGACTAAAAAGGGCTAAATTCACTGTTTTCACTTCCATATATGACTTAACCAATTACTCACGGGGTTGCTCACAGTGACAAACCCACAGAGACTTATCACCAGTTGACTTTTTACGCCCCTGTACTGTTTAAAGTCATGTCACAGACTCGTTTCATTTGCAGACAGCTGTTTTCAGTAAATAAATGCTCTAAAAACTGAATGTGAGCGACATGCTCAGCACAAAACAGCAGACGGAAACCGTTAGCATCTAGCTGGTGAACATAGTCGAGCATTTAACAGCTGAAGAACAAGATCTTTAGCTGAGGAGATGGTGGAGAGTATTAAAAATGATTATAACGCCATAAATCATAGAAAACAAAATACAAATGTTACATTTATTAGATGATTTGCAAAAATAAAAACAAACAAACAGATGATGAGCTCAAGAACCATCAGAAAGTTGGAAGTCCAACGATTCTTCCTTCTTCTAGAGTTTACAGCTATGAAACTCTTTTGCCTTTCAAACCCGCTGGCAGGTTTTGGGGTTCAGAAGGTTAAAAGATGTAAAAGATAGAGAATGTTTATTGGGTTCCCAGAAACACAGCTTCCAAAGAATGCTATTGCTAATTCATACGTGCTCGACGTATAAACAAGCAACTGTGTTACATCAACAAACGGTATTAAAATCAGTTGAACAGAACAGATCTGGATCTAACTGAGATTTAACCTTCATGCCAACTACAGTCAATGAGGTGCACAACTGGAATATTAACTCAAATGTTTTTCACTTGAATAACTAAAACCCCACATTGGAACAATAACCTCTGCTGCTCTGTTTTCTGTCTCCCATCTGCTCTCCACATCAGTCTTTACCCTCTTTTTGTCCTTCTGTTTCTAAGCCATTTGGAAATCCCTTCTGCAGCTGCTCACCTCTTGTTGTGCTTTGACTGGAGCCTGAGGCCATGTTCTCCAGCATCCACATTAAAGGGTTCAATATCTACACCTTATTACCTCGAGGATCTTCACCGATATCATTTGTTGTCCACTTTCTCCTGTGGGGCTCAAACTGAGTGAAAACGTGAGGAAAACCAGGTTAACAGAGTTAGAAACCCTGCAGGCTTCTGATGCTGTAATAGGAGTCCATGTGTGCGCGTACATGGACGTGTTTGTGTGTTCAGGAGTAAGCCTTCATGCACCAAGGCAGGGATTCCTCACTGTTCCTTTCACAAAGCCAGCTACTGATTGCAGAGCATCATGTTTCCTTGTGGAAACCTCGATGAAGCTTACAATGAGGTTAAAATGCCACAGTTTGGGACACAAAGCTGAGCTCCTTTCTTTTGTGTAACTGTACCGTTCAGGTCTTGGTAGCATTGCATAATCTGTAATTCATTTACAATTAAAAAACAAAACAAAGCATCTGTTCTTTGTTTGAAAAACCAACAACAGACAAATTGAAACTACAAAAGTCCTAGCGAGCAGATTTTAGTTTTTTGTCAGTTCCTTTTTTTGCTTGTTTTTTGCTTGGAAACAAACAAACAAAGAAAAACTGAAAGGAAGCGATCTTTTTTCTTTTTTAAATTCAATTCTAAACCAACAGGAAACAAGGAAATAATTTCCAAACAAGAAAAGAGAACGCCAAACCCAACAAACTCTCCACTTGTGGTTTTCGCAAATCCCTTCTGTCTGAACGTCTAAATAAATAAAGACCAACATATACAAGTACTTTGTCTATCTATCTCCTCAATGAAGAAAGGAATTTGTGAAAGCCAAGTTGGAGTTTTATTTTACTTGGAAACAAAAAACAAAGACACCACATGATTTCGTTTTTTGTCTTAAAAGGTTTTTAAAAAGCCACGTGACTTCCATTTTTGGTTTCTTCTGACATGTGAAACTGTTTTTCTGTTTTTAGTTTTCGAACTAAGTTAATTGTTTTTCATTTTTTTTGCATTGTAAACGGATGACCCAGTGATTCCCAGACCTATTTCTGTGGCGTGTTCACGTCACAACACACTCATGCAAAAGTCATGGTATTCTAATCTGATGTCATAAAGGTTGCTTTCCATACAGGGAAATCAAGGAGGCCTCAAGGTAGAAGGAGACGAGTTTTAAGGAGTGATCACACTCCTGGAGGAGCCTTGAGTAAGAAAACACAGGTGTTTCCTCCATGGAGGGTTTCAGCCGTCAGCAGCACCACTTTTATGCAACGTCTTTATTAACTGGCCGGCTGGTCGTGTGCTGGGACAGTAAACAGAACAGCCAGGCTGTGGTGGAAACATCTACACGGTCATAAAACCACATCATTTTCAGCACGCAAACGTCTTGATTCCTAATCTTTTTTGTCTTTATTTGTAATTTTTCTGATTCAATATGACTCATCTAGAAAGAAATGTACAACATTAAGCAACACAGCTGCAGTTTTGTTCTTCGTCAGCCTGAACCTCAAGGGAACATCAGATATGACCTGAACCGTGACCTTTTGCAAAACACTGAAACATTTTATTTTGAATAATTAAACTTACTGTTAATGTCCTCCCTCACATCTGTTTGTTTGTTTTTTTAAAAGTAATACGTCTTTTATCAGTTATATTTTGTAACGCCCGATGTGCTGTTTCTTGTGCTGCAGTCAACAGGTGCAAAGTGTCTGTTTTTACTGTTCCTTTAAAATGACAGTGGAGGCGGCAAAGATGACCCATTTATTGATAACAACTTCTCTATCCTTGCATGTCTCTAATAATCACTGGGAAGAGCTTGAAATTCAAGGACTCGAGTGAGGGAAGCGAGGAGCCTCACTGGTCAAATAAAAGCACCAACATTTCTACATTTTGTTGTAAATCTCTTCTAAATTTAGTGGAATTAGCTCTTCCTCTACAACAAATTTTTTGCTTTTTTGTTTCTGTTAATCATCCTAAGCATCTGAAATTGTTAAGCTAGAGGAGGGGACCTGAAATATTGAACTCAAGATGACGAAAAGCCGACGTCATCACGTCATCTCAACTTGAATTTTAAATCAGCTAACACACAAAAAAATGAGTTGAAGTTACACACAATATGAAGTTGATGCAATTCTCAACATTATTACATCAAACTAGTTTATCAAAGAAATATTTGCAACTAAAAAGGTTTACCTGAATCAGTAACTCTGATGTTTAAATCTTGCAACTATATGCATTTAGTTAAGTGGTGGGGATGTATTAAATTACTCTGCAGAGTGGATGCCAAGCATTACAGGAATATCAGCTTTGAGTTTTCCTGGTTACATGTAGATTTATGGAGTTTCCCCACGTCATCTACACTGACACACTGAATCTGGATCCAGCTCGACGTGCTGAGTGTCAGTGAGACGCTATCATCCAGTCATCCTGCATATTTTCTGTGGCATTTGGGCCTTGACTGGGCCTGTCGAGGGACTTACGAGCTCCTGGATGCTTTGGAACTAAAGTAATGACGATTTAGTCGTATGCTTTCTGGTTAAAGCCCTGCAGGAGAACCAACACACATTTCTCTAAACCTTCCTTAACTCTCATGAACAGGTGATGAGTCTGTTTTTGCATCTTTAAAAATCAGAACCCTCTGTTTCACATACTTTTTTAAACACATCACTCCATGTGCTTTTTTTTTTTTTTTTTTTTGTGTTGTTCTTTTGCCCAGTCTGTCAGAAACTCAGATTTATGAAGCTCTATTACCGTAAATGTGTCAAAGCAGCCTGCTGCTGCTTATCTTCTTCCCGACAGTCATCCCTTCTTACCCAGAGTTACTGGAAGGGAATTGGTATGTACACTTTTTTATTACAAAGAAAAGAACATCCTGGGATTTTTGTACTTATTGTACAAATAGAATGTTTGTAGTTTATCTTTATTTGGTAGGCAAAGTGGACAGCAAGAAGGATTGGGTGTAAAAGGGTCAACATGCAACAAAGTTTACAAGGTTTGTTTAAAAGGCATTGATGCATTTATTCCAGAGCAACCTTGATCCACTTCGAGTTTCTTTTTAAAACGAAAATCTAAATTTCCTTTTAAAACTCTAAAAACTCTGTATATTGGATGTAGACATCTGAATCCAATTTTCAAATCTGACTTTGACACAACAAAGTACGTCTGAGTGCACTGGGTCCTCATTCTCCAGAGTTTTCAACCACCCTCAGCACCGTTTTAAGAGCAGGTTTCAGTTTTGCAGTTTTTTCCTGTGCGTGCTCACAGAGCTGCAAAGCACGATGCGATGTTATGCATAGTCACGAGCCTGCAGAAGACTGATAGCATGCAAACGTGGAAGTAAACAACAAAGCCTCATAAGGTGTTTTATGAGGAAGGAGATGCTTTCAACACGTTAGACTAGCCATGTGTTTTGGTGAGAAACACTGAATGTAAACAACTTTGTTTACAAAAAACTCCTTAGGGTAGCAGTAGTTTGTTTTGTTTTTTTCTTTTTTTTTCATTTTCAACTTCCCAACCTCAAGTCAACCATTTTGCATTTAACTTTCCTTTCATGAGTACAGGGTCGACTGCATTGACTGAAGACTTGGTGTAAAACCTCATTACAGCCGCTACCATGATGCATACAATACTTTCAATGCAGCGAGGTGGAGATTGAGTTAATGGATCTTTGTTGCACTTCCTGTGATCCAACCTCACCCACACAAGTCAATACTGGTCTGCTGACTAAGAGACAGATATAGCATCTACGCTAATGGAAACCTTCTATGATTAAGTCAAACCATTTAAGATCAAATGTGGCCATACTGCTGCTCCGGATTAAAGCTGCTGCAAAAATAACCTGCACTATGTTTATCATGATCCATTTATCAATGGGATAATGTAGGAAACCTAAAACCAGGCTTACCCAACGATAGTGATATGAGTGCAGCAGCTTATTGATCCAGGTATTGATGAGGAACATGTGCCTCCCCAGAGGGGGGGTGCTGATGATGACCTGCTCCCCCACAGGACACAGCTTTAATCTTACAAACTGAAGACCACAAGACAAAGAAGAGTGACAAAAGGCCTGTTTCAGAGGGAAACCCAGTAATGATTATCCCCTTTAATGCTAAACTCCCATCTTTTATTACCAGAGGCTGTGGTGACATCTTGGAATTGCCTGATTTATCCACCACCCAAATGGATAGTTCTCAGACCAGAACCTAAACCCACATAATTTACAGTCAAAGAAACACTCGCTTGTTTGGGTGTAATTTGGTTGATTTGCAAAACTGCAAAAATCAAATATATTTTAATCAATCTGATTTTTTAGTGACAGGAGTTTGAACATTGTCATATTTATCAAATCACTATTATTTATGCAACACATTTGAGCCAAAATTCTTTCCAGTAGGGAAATAAGATTTGTTCAAATATTAAGATTACAACACTGCAGTGTTATTTATGGTGTGGATTTAACTGAGTAATTAGATTACCCTGACTGAGTTCAAATAAAAGTTGAGACCCTATCGGATACGGAAAATATATGCACGGAAGTGTCATTTTAGTGTTAAATTGGGGCTGTAACCGTTGAAGCATGGGTTTCTGTAGCTGTATTATGAAATATTTAACAATCAGTGACTATATATTCCAAAGGGCAACAGATATCTAAAAACAGTCTAACCCAGAACAAGCCAACACAGACAGTGCTTCAACTTGCATCAATCAAATCAACGTTTTTTTTTCCCTCACACAACAGCAGAGAGGATAACATTCATCACATCAGTGTCAAATACTTAATGGCACCTTATCTTTTTCACCAACTGCAAGTGCACAGTATGAACTGTAGTTTTAAATCAATGCCAGGTGATATATGGCATCTAAGAGCAGGGCTGTGCTGTGTCAAGCTGGAGAGGCTGAGGTAACAGTGAACAGGTCAAACATTCACCGCTAATGACTTACTCCTGAAAATGACAACAGCTCACGGCACACACTTCTTCCAAAAATGACTTTGCTCTTCTGAGAAATTTCCACACATGCGATCGTCTTCTACCACCTCAGCAACAACACAACATGTGAACTTAGATTTTCTTAAAAAATCTTTAGGATCTTGCAGGATTGAAGAAAGAACTACATCTTAGAAATGTCCTGCCTCATTTGTTTTCATCCAGAAAGCCACTTAGCAAATACAAGATCGGGAAACTTGATGAAAAATAAAAACAAAGACTCAAGACATTTTTCATACTTGTGAGCCAAAGAAAATGACTAAATTGATGTTTTCAGATTCTACAAATATTCATTTTCTCTGCCAAATTTGCGTTAAAAAGGACAGCAGTCATTTTTCAGTGCCTGCTGTACGTTTCAACCACATCCACCAACACGCTGATGACGGCAAGCTGAGCCCACCTTTCAGAGACAAATGTCACTCCCCAAAGAATATCAGGTAACGTGAAAGTGCCGCAAGAAAATGAAGACTAACCGGAAACACAAGTTTTGTTTTGGCACATTGCTGTCATGTGACTACAAGAAACAATGACAAAATGCAGCTTACAGACTTTGTACACGAAAAAACTTGCAAGCATTTGATTAATTTAACATAATTTTAACAGCAAGAAAATGTAGTTTTTTCTTTTGGCCAACATCTGCTGTGCTTCAGGCAAACCAGCTGGTGTGAATCATGATTCCGCGTCTGTCTGAGAAATCTGCTTCAAGGTGCTCACACACTTCACCACGTCCGTCTCTGTTCATTTGGTTTCAACCACAAGGATGTATGTAGGCATGAGCGGACAAGCACAGACACAGATGCACTTGTCTGCTGAGATGACACAGGAATCTTTACAAATTATTCAGAATGATGCACAACAGGGAACTGTCTTGTAACTCTAGGCTGATTACATAAACTAAGAATGCTGGCGGGTAAATCTGATACGAGGTTAGATAAAAATCTTTTCAAAACAAAGAAAAGCATTAACTACATAAAACAACCATTTTCTACTTACTTTACATGGGTTTTGCAATGATTCCTGCACGTTTTCTAACTTAGTTCTGAAACTGAAACATAAACTAGTTCCAGTGCAGTGCAACTACAACACACATACGTTTGCATGTGGTGAAGTTGGGGTTTCCTGAAGTCTTAGTCAGAGTGTTGACGAGTACATGTCGTCATCGCTGTTCATTCCACTCTCAGCCACAGCTCAGGGCGAATACAATCACATGCGCTGTAAGTTAGTCAAAGTATCAACCCAAGCATTTCCAGAAACCTTTCAGATGCCGACACATGGCGAACAGCGAGAACATGAACAAACACTTTTTACTGCTTCCTGTAAACTCCTCGATCATCAGACCACCGCTGTTAAAGAAGGCCAACATAAATATGCCGAAGCAAGAGTGCCTTAATTATATAACTCGCGTTCATCATGTCCTCTAGCTGCTTTTTATTCACCAAACTTGACAATCCTCGGGCCAAGATTTAGGGGCGCACACTGGAGGCTGCTTAACCTCCTGTCAGAAGAGCTTTGCCCTCTGGGGAAGGCAGGGCCGGACCAGTCAGCCAGGGTTGTCAGGTTTGGCACACTGCTCTCGAATAAGAACAGATATAGAGCTAAGTAGACAAATCCACAAGACAAACACACAGGCAGTGACAGAATGCCATGTGAGGCGAAGGCCGCACTCTCAGACACACCTTTTGTATTTTTGCAGCCAGGAGAGCAAAGTGTAACCGTTAGGGAGACTCCAACAGGGAACACAAACACATACCACAGCAACAAAAACATCAACGGCTGCCTTGCCTGCTGAGCGTACCCAATGATTACAGAATGAGGGGAAGGAATTAATTTTATTAGTGTAGACACAAACTCTCTAAAATAAACCTATATCTGGAAAATCTACCTTCTGCAGACAGCAGGCAAATATACATCCACTCAAGGACCCTTTTCTGTCCCTCTCAGTTCAAACCTTCTTTAACCACTTTTTAATTTCACTGGAGAGTTCTAGTTCATGATTCAACACCTCAAAAATGACACATCAGGGTGTCACAACTTTTCCTCTTTTTCAGTTAAATTCACTCAAAGGTACTGGCATAGCATGAGTCAGTCCTAAAACAAATGGGTGTGGAAAGTGTAAAAAGAAAAAGACAGATGTGAACTCACAGTCAGCGGCACAGAGCAGACCACAAAGATGACAGTGATGAGCGCCAGCAGCACCAGATGATCCATCTCCTCTTCGCCCTGTCCGAACCAGGCCAGACTCATTCTCCTCTTTCTCCCCGTCGACACGACGGAGCCACGTCGCATCATCTGGCTCCGGTGCATCCTGCACAGGCTGACAATCACTGATCCGTTGCACACAAACACTGCAAAGATGAGCAGTGCCATGAGGGAAGAGTAGGACAGAGAGAAGGCCAGCACCAAGCTGGCCTGGTCGTCTCCTGTCGCATCCATGTCAATGAAGCACCAAGTCCCGGGGCAGTACTGTCTGAATTTGCCATAACCACTATATGGCAGGAGGCAGAAAGCTAAAGAAAATAAGTAAATGAAGAAAAGAGTGAATTTGGCAAAGCTGCGGCGGATGTGCACAGAGTAGAAGTAAGGGTGGCTGATGGCCAGGCAGCGTTCCACAGCCATGGCACACAGGATGAGCGTGGGCGCCAGGCCGAAGAAACTCATGGCAAAGCCAAAGAGGTTGCACAGTTCTTCATTGCCCAGATCGATCATGGACAAGTTGCGGGCGTAGCAGATGAACACAGGCGGGCTGAGGAGGCAGGTGCCCAGCAGGTCAGTGAGGGCCAGGCCGGTCACCAGGACACAGAACACAGACGACCTGGACCGGTGCTCCTTCCGGTGAACCCCGAGGATGAAGAGAGCCAAGAGGTTTCCCACCACACCGCCCAAAAACATGATGATACTCGGCGCTGGCTTGCCATCCCGATCCACGGTGCAGGTGGTGTTGTGACACGAGTCGTTTGAAACAAAGCTATTGTTCATGTTTGTCTGACTGAGAAGAAATGCTCAAAGTGGAATTAGTAAGGAGCTCCCAGTCAACAAGAGGAAAATCTGTCCTCTTGATACCATCATTTGGCAACACAGAAGGCAGGGATGTGTGATGAGACCCATAGTGGTTTAAAACATGACTCCTGTCCCTCCTGTGGCTCTGATTCTCTGTGAACTCTATCTGTGGAACAACAACAAAACAAACCAAGATTACCTTTCCTAATCACAGAAACATAAACCTAATTCCATCAGTTTATATGAAGGTGTTCCCTGCTACTTCTTTTCATATTGTCCTATCACATGAAAATCTGCTCTTATCTTGATTTCTAGCGACTAATAATTACTCACCTTCACCTGGATCTGCCAGAAATCAGCAACACCTGGAGCGACTGGGACTGTTTACACAAGTTCTTCTTGTCCTTGTTCTTCTGGGTTTTTTTTCTCCTCACGGATTCCTTATTAAACATGAACGCTGTCTGGGCTGATACGGAGTTTAAAACTGCCGCTGCCGGTAACAGACAAACACTGAAGTCACAGACGGAGAGAAACACTGCTCCACTCCGATCCTCCTCCTTTAACTTTCTCTCTCTGTGCGTCTCTCTGTGCACCTCCCAGTTTGTTTCAGATCGATGTATAGTCCCTCCCACTACACTGGTGACTCAGAGGAACAAGACATGAACACATTTACACCTAAAGTCACTTCTTCTGCATTTCAACCACATATAAAAATCTATAGTCATTTTTTTCTTCCTTGTGCCGACATATTTTATACATTTATGAAGAGAAATATATATTTTAAAAGAGTTATAATGAATACATGGCTATATCTTAGCCCATAATCAGATTTTTATTTTTTTGTTCCTTTCAGACTGAACTGTTATCTGGAAAAAAAAAAAAAAAAAGCAGACACCAGCAGATTGAAATCATTATTTTTCAAGGCCCCACTTGTACCTCTCACACACTCTTTGGTTATTATTACATTGGCTTGTTCCCCATGTGTGTTCAGAAAAAAATGCAACCCAATTAGTCTTATTCTAAGTATTTATTTTGGCCGTGTTTCTCCTTGGGTTTAAAAAGGTGTTTTGAAAAGCCTTAATCTCAGCTTGCTTACATTTCATGCAGCCTTTGGTGCAACTCGGCTGAGAAAAGGGAAGAACCGACACATGATAGCTACGAAAGCAGCTTCTTCTCTGTGGTTTTTGTCCCTCTTGTCCCACTGGTTTGTTCCTCATTCATGTTGCGTTTGTGCAGTCTTTGGGGAAATACCAGCGTGGAGAGAAAGAGGTGAATCCCATTTTTCTCACTGTGTGAACCCTGAATGTGATGTTCGATTAGACTTCTTTAGTGAACACTGTGGTGCATGGGCAGATTGTTCAATTCACACTGTCAAGGAAAAATAATTTAGGATTAATGCAATAACCCTCTGAACTGCAAGCTTAAGTCTTGGCACCTTTATGGAAACAGCACATCTAGAAATAAAGAGAACTCAAGTATGTTTATTGTGCAGAATAACAAACGTGTAATGCTATATATCATAAAAGGAAAATATTAAAGGTGCAAGTTTTGTATTGTTTAATTTATACAAATTGAAGAGGAAAAATCGAATCAACATTATTTCAAGTAACCACAGGTCATACGAACACTGGGGGGAAAAAATACAGCCTTAACTAATTTTGCTTCCATTTCCCCTAAATTGTAAACACAGCCTGCAGTTCAGCCTGGCTCACCTGGGAACATATGTCCCTGAATTTTGCCACATAACTGTTGGTCACACCTGGGTCACTAAAGGCTCTACATTTGCAACAAGAAGTACAGCATGTGTTGTCTTTTTAGAGAATCTTGTTGTAGCAAATTATTTATCTTTATTACATTTTTAAATGAGACATCTAAAATAAAGTAATTTTGATGAAAAATAATGATTTTAAGCTTAAATTTGGTCAGTTTTCCCAATGGACTGTCAAAAACAAGTAGTTTGAAACCCATCTGAAATTTAAAAATTGGACAATTCTTTCTGATTTTACAGTTTCTTGCTTTGATAAATGGTGTCATATTGGCAATGGTTTATTAACCCTTGGCCTCTCAGAGGGTTAATAATAGGAAGGTTTGCATTGCCTTTTTGTTATACAATCACCATTATTAAATAGAACCAATCTACGGGAAATTGCTGTGATTATAAGTTGGTTGAATAATGTAAAACACACACTGTGAACCCACTGCCATTTCCCCAGACAGGATCTAATAATGATGAAGTTCCTGAGGAGCCTTTATCGTGCTCCTTAATGATTTCTTTTCGTGACACCTACAACAAGAAACAAACCACCAATGAGATCATGACAACCATGATTACAAACTGCTGCATAGTAATTACATTTCATTGCTCAGATTCCACTCAGAGTAATTCTACTCCCTGCTGCTTCCTGTTGCTGTTTCTGTAACTGACAGGACGTGGTGATCACAGCGTAGTGCCGTTGTTCAATTCTGGATGGAGTAATGGAGATCAAGTTTCTTGTTGTTTCATAAATGAAACCATTCATGCACAGTTACACAGCTCGGTAGTGGGTGGCTGTTTGCTTGTGCAACTCACTGTGGTATTGTTCAACAAAGAAATGCACATATTTGTCTTTAATCCTCTTCTCAGTTTCGCCCCATGTCTCCAGCCCTCAATCCCTCCCTGACAAACAAAGTTCTAATTTACTTGTAACTACCACAAAGCACCTTAAGCTGTGGATGGCACACGGGGTGTTTACAGCTGCGCTGCCCATAAAACAAACCAGGCTGGCACTTTTAAATAAACAGCAGACATAGAAGCTCAAAACAAATGCTGATGTACTTGCACACATTCCCCAAACCAGCAGCCTGAGACATCGAGATCATAACATTTAGTAAATTTACACAAGCTGGTATTATGATACAGAGGCAGTTACAGTAGTTACAGCTAAGCTTCGATTTACTGTAAAAGCTACTGATGTTTGGTTATAGGAATCCATTTTTAATTAATGAGGTGATACATCTTTTGTACTGACTGTATATATAAATGGAAGAGCCCCTCATGTCGCGCACAGGTTTGCTGAGCTGCGTTTTTTAACCTCAGTGTGGTGATCATCACCGTCATGGCACTGCCTCGAACTGCGAGGGACCAAGCTGGAAACGATGAGGAGTCACAGGTGGATTTGGATTTTATCTTCCGAAAATTAGAATATTCTGTCTACAGAAATAAACACTAAAGTTCTGGGGTAATAACAGAGGTCAAATGAACAGAACCCCATCTATGCTATGATGTCAAAGTAGCTTAACAGATCATCTGCACTGTCAGACTAAACATGACTGATCAGCCAATCTGCACACAATAGAGGTAGCACAAAACACAATCATCTGACCTAACTAAAAAGGAAACAAAACAGCACAGTTAGGCTTCTCATCAAAATAGCATAGTATTTAAAAAATCAGTAAATACCTGACTTAAGGCAATGGAAAACACAATATGTTTCAATGAATTAATCCCTCCCTGTTGAGATGGCTGCTTGGCACGGCCTCATGGCAGTTTGAGTATTTAGGACTTCTGCCTCCTAATCTTTTGACCAAACCCAGCCAGATCACCCTGGCTGCAGAAGTATTCACCCCCCCTAACATCAGTAAAACAAAACAAGAATGAGTACAACTTAAGATAATTTAACATAATATTGATATACCAAAGTTAACTAAATGTGAACACTGCAAATAGAACAAATGTACTTTTGATAAATGCTAAATAAACCATGAGTGTGTTGTTTGAAATGAAGGATAATGTGTCGTCATGTATGCGGTAATGTGTTTGTCTGTCCTATGATGCCACCCATTCAAAGCAGCCTTAAATCATCAGAACTTTAAGCATTAATACAATTTAAATGGGTGAGTTGTTGGAATCCCCATCGCCTGTCGGGATTAGTTTAATTCAGTTTAAGTAAAATAGATACACAAAATATTGGATGATAGATTGTAAATGATAGCGAGACTGATGACTGGATGGTTTGACAGTTGGATGGAAACATATTTGAAGTTTTGGATGATGGATGGGATGACAAAAGGATGAATAGTTTGTTCATCTGATTAGCATTATTCTTTTTCTCTTTGCTTACTAGACACAGTAATGACCCAATATAAAAGTAAACTCAGGAATTGATTGAACAGGAGTTGAAGTGGCCTCATTATAAATTAACTTACCAGACTTTGTATTTGATCTGGTAAGCATAACTTCTTCCTCTTTTGACTCAGTATCACAGAAAGTGGGCTTCCAGCCACTTGCTGACAGTAAAGTCCTCTTCCCACTGGTATGAACATGACCAATGAATATCACTTGAGAGTTCTGGTGAAGGAATTCACTTACGTAGATGGTTCATTCTCAGAAAGAGATGTGGTATCAGTAAATACTTCAAAGCCATCATTTACTCAAGGGTGGCGATATTTGGCCGCCTTGACCAGATTTCCGAAATATGAGGAGTTCAGGGACTTGGCTGTGTTTGTCTGCTCTCTCATTCCTTATTGGAAGCAGAATGTTAGCGGTGGCAGGGAAGCAAATATAAAAAGTAAAGGGTCAAACCGAATCTGTAGAGATTTCAAAAAGCCACCACAGTTCAGATCTGAATAAGAAAAGGGTCCCATTTGACGTATGCATGTATGTACGTATGTGTGTTTGCTGTCATGATTTAGAAATGACTCCCACACTGTACATACCATCACAAGCCAATGGGGGGGGGGGTCCAGCACTTCCTATTTTGTTCCCGTATTTTCGCAAACTGATACGTATCAAGTGTCGAAAATCATGGAAATGTTAAAAATCACCAAATTCTTGTTATTGCCCAGCACATAGTTTCAGCCTTGCATGTCATGAAATCCCGGAACGCGTGACTTTTTTTTGCATTCCAAGTCTTCAACTCATCCTTTGTGTTTTTACATTCAGAAGACTAGTGGGAAACAAAACAGACCTTAAGATTTATTATGTTAATGGTGTTCAATGAGCCAGAGCTGATGCTGATTATAAGGACTCGAGCTGGAAATGGTGAAGAAGAGGCTGCTGATGGAGACGACAGACAAATAAAAAATTGTTTTGAGTGTATTTGAGCACACCTTATCTGTGCCATTTATAGCTGCGACAGCATGTTTATCTAAAGACTGACAAGTCACAGTATAAATTTGTATTCGTCATGCTCACTTAATAGCTACATCCACAGCGGTATAAGCAGTGTACACAACTTGATATCTCTAGTTCGGCACATCAGTGACCTCTTCAGCAAACCTGCCTTGAATAAAGCACTAAATAAGAATTCCATCAAAATTCAAGAGTTTGATAAAGTCAAGAGTCAAATATATAGAATTCTGAAAAACATTTTGCATGCATTAAGTACATATGGTAGAGTGGAAAATTACACAGAAGCGCACAGGACTTTCTCAGTCCTGTAGACAATACACAGGCACCTATTACATACAAATAATGAGCCAGGCCTGTGTTAGCTTACCTTGTTTGATGTAATCCAAACCATAATGGAATTTAAAAATGTTCATTCTGCCAACAGAGGTTGCTTTTTCAGGAGCTTCACGTTCTGCAGCCTCTGTATAAACAGACCTCAGCTGGCACTGAGTGAAATAAATGACGCCAAACTGAGTCAACAAAGTACACAATGAGGAGCAAACTTTGAGGTTTTTCTCTCTTTAGTGCACACACTGAATGAAATTTAACGTAAATACATTAAAACGTATTAAAAAATCATAGAGGTGTGAGAACCTTATTAGCCATGTTACTGATTCCATCACTTTTCATACGTACAGGCTACTGTCATCATGAGTGCAACTGAGTGGAGACTTCCCAAAAGTGTTTCCTTGTAAAGCCATTAGTGAAATTTATCATGCTAAAAAAGGGCACACAAAAGACGTTACATTCTTGGAAAATAATTAAGATGGGTGGAATGAGGCCAGGAAGCAATAACGATGACAGGTCCGGCATGTCAGTGTGGTCAACTGGTTTGTTTGAAGCACACGGAGGCCATACAATAAGCTCTCAGGCATAAATATTTCATATCTTAGATGATTTCCAGATAAATCCAAACTGTTTTTCCCCGGACTCTTTCACAGAAACACATGGGCACCGTGTTCGACAGAAGTGAAAGATCAAGCACACCTTTCTCTTCCAAACAGAAACAAGAAAAGTATACTTAGATTGCGGTTTCCCTCTATAGTCGTAGTTTTGAAAGCATTACCTTTTTACTTCTCTTTCCATTCTCTGTGGCTGTATCTTACCAGTAACAGTTAGCAATGTTCAAAAACGAGTTCAGGAACTGTTCAGGGACACTGTCCTAGTCTCAGCTCTCAGCTACCTCAAGCCGACATGTTTGGATAAAAACCTTTGTGACAGTATCTTGTTGACACTAACACAAAATAATACACTCCAAATACTTCAGAGCCACAACATTAAAAGCACTGACACACATTATGTCAGGCTCTTCACATAGCAAGGTCAACATCTTACAATAAAATATTATGAAGAAAAACTCAAAGAATCTAATGAGTTCCTTTGGGAAGCACTTGGCAAAACTGAAGAGAAAAAAAGACTCCATTTTAACAGGAAGAAACCTCTCAGAACCAGGCTCAGGGAAGGAAACCATCTGCCTGGGCCAGCTGGGGTGAAGACAATAAATTAGACTACTCAAAAACAGACAACAAACAAGAGAACAGTACACACTGGACAGTCTGATGGGGCAGTTGACTGCAGACTCAGAGTCAGAACAATGTATAGAGAGAATACAGTACAAAGAGGGAGAAGATATTACGGCATTCCCCCAAGGTCAGTGGCCTTCCAACAGCAGGACAGTGCCCCCAATGATCCCATAAAAACTGTTGAGAAACATCCTGAAAGACATGACAAAGAGTCATCCCAAATTCCATTTCCAATCGAGCATCTGTGGGATGCACCTCTAGCGGTCCCATGATCATTGCATGACGGGACATAACTGTTTCAGGAGATCAGGGGACACGTTCACTTTATTAGACAGGTTTTATTATTGCAGCTAATCAGTGTAGTCGGAAATCCAAAAGGGTTCATGCAACATAATTGCACCAAACAACACCAGCCACGTCTTTAAATTAGAATCGATCCTGCACATTTAGCACTAATTGTCAGTAAACAGTTTGTTATGCGTCATCCTTGGAAACGGCGGCTCACAAAAGCTCCCTTGGTCTATTGAATCGATTATTTGGACGTTCACTTTACCTCGAGATCATTTTGTTCAATGTTTTTGCTATTGCCCTTGTCAATACTGGCTCAAAGGTTTGATTCAGTCACTCCAGACCAAAAAAGAAAATTCCGCAACTGTGAGATACGAAATGGTTGAAATCTCCAGAAAAAGTGAATCAGTGGGCCTAGAGTTGACATTGTCTTGTTTCCTCTAAAATATCTTTGGCTTTCCATGCACCCACAAAGCCTCTTAGTGATCTAGACGCTTATCTGTATCTGTTTTTTACCTTCTCCACATATAGTCTGCTGTTAAAGTATTTTTTTTGAAGCTGTACATCACAGCTCGATATATTCAAGAAAACAAGAGAGCGCCATTGTAGGTTGTCATTAGTAAAGGCTTCTGGTGGGAGACTCCAATCTGATTGATGTATTGATAGTATAGTCTAATAGAGTTAAGGCCTAGAGAGGATTTTCCCAGAAGCGTCCCACGTCTTTTATTGATTCAAGCACGTATTATTAAACCCACAATCACATTTCAAGTACCATCATCTTTTCATAAACATTGGCTATCGTTCCTATATTGTGATTTATCAACATTTGATTTTGTCAACCCAGAGTCATTTTAATCTTGAAAATTGATAGGAGAATATTATGTCTATTAGATTACTGTTCATTAAAGCTTCCAGTAAGCATTTGTCTTTGCGATAGTGACCTACAATCATAACAGAGCACGCCGGATCATGATATGCAAGAGAGTCAGAACTCACGCAATATATTACACGATATGACCACATTATAGTTATCAGACTCAGTCTCTAGTGAATGTATTACTCGGACATCTGGTGATACATGGAGTTAATGGTGGCTATTTTGCTTGTCCCTGAGAAATTACCACAAATGGCCCTGTGGTTGAGTGGATAAAACGGGTACCATGTAACTGCAGCATTTCCAGCCTGAGATCTATGTTGCATGTCACGCCCGTCTCTCTTCATTGCATCAACTGTCCACAAAAGACGGAAATTCTGCAAAAAATATCCGAAAACAACTAAAAAAGAAGCTTCAGTTATATTCTCACGGTGAATGTAATACCTCTTTGGAAAAATGCAAAGCAAAATAGAACGAATACAGCACAACCAGAAAGGAGCTGCAGTGAGTTATGAGTTGTGAGGTTATTTATCACAATGTGTTAATCAGCAGAGTTAGTGGGTACAGCTTCCACTGAAAATCCAGCTTTTGACCTTGTTGACATGTCATATGCTGTTTTGTTCCTTCATGTATTTGCACCTTAAAACCAAAGTGTTTAGCACACTTGAAAACATTGTTTCGGTCTTCTGAGGTTTCATAAGTACCAAATTTAAGGAACCAAACCTGTCAACTTTCAGGGTCGTTCTTTTAGTATTATTATTGTTTCTTTAGACTTCTGGTTCAAGCAACTGGTTGAATTTCTTCAATATTACAATTTAACACTGCGTAGTGTAGGGTAAGTTTTACAGAGCTGTAGGTGAGCTGGTGTGCTCCAGCTGCAGTGCGGTGCAGAGAGGTGGGTGAAGATCAAGGCAGGGACTTTACAGATCTAAGATAAGATAAAGATAGATAAGATGAGACAAACTTTTTATTCGTCACATACACAATTATACATAGTACAATGCGTAGTGAAATGTGCTTAGTACCTGCATCCAATTGCAAAAAAATACAATAAAATAAAATATAAAAAAATAACAAAAATAAAGTAAACTAAGATACCTAAAGTGTTCAAGACATATATATATATATATATAGATAAATAAAATCTAATCTAATCTAATCAAATAAAGCAAATAGAACATGCAACATGCGCTGTACAAGGTGCAAAATATTTAAAGGTGCCAGTGTGTAGTGCATTACAGTCTAGTTTAAGGCTCAGAGTTGAGCTAACAGATGGCCTGAGGGAAGAAACTCTTTCTCATTCTCTCAGTGACAGTCTTTAGGCAGCGATAGCGTCGGCCTCACAGCAGCAGATCTGCACATTCTAAAGGAAGCGGTGATGTAGAGTTAGCTAATTTAAGTCATGAAGAAATAGTGAAAAACAAAACAATATGTAACTCTAATACACAGTGATGAGTTTTTAGCAGTTTATTCAATTTCCTGAGATAGATTGATGTACTGTATATGGTGGTCTTGGCAAAAGGTTCCAGTCGTGGTTTCTGAACTGGAGTCATGAGGTGACTAACATGACGGAAAACCAGAATCCTGCTGCACAAACTTATGCATTGCTTCTTTTCCCCCCCAAAACTTATCTTAATCACTGCATTCAAAGTATTGACATTAAACAGTCCTTGGTAGAGCACAAAATACTTGTGGTAAGATTTATAGTAAGAAGACAGGAACGGGGAACTAATGTGGCAGAGGAAATTGTTTCAACAGTTCAGTTAAAAAAAATAAAAAAAAGTGACATATTTGGTTGATGATTGACATGTGGAGTCGGGGTCATTTATGGCACCAACAAGGCATATAGATACCTTAAAGACTGCATGTTTGCTTCTGCAGAACATTCCCACAACTGCTGGCCTGCTAACGTTCTCATTTCTTTTAACATCTGTTCAGAAACTGGTGCAAATCAGAACACGCCTTCCAAATCCCAGTTTTCACAGCCACAGCACTGATTGTTGGTGGATGTCCTGTGATTTTCAGGAGACAAGAAGCAGGACAACAAATTTTACAGGGCAAAGCAAATGCGTTCGGTCACATGCAAAGTGAGACGGGGTGTCACGAAGCAAAACAGCAGATGTGAGACGAGGACAAAGTGGGAAATTCTTCAAATGGGATTATATTGTGCAGCAAAACATATATTTAAAACAACACATATTCCCAAAATAGCTGCATTATTCAGGAGTCTGCTGTGCACATGCAGAGCAGTTTACATAACTCTCCACAACTCTCTCCCCCCTCCTCAACCCCTCAGGCATAATGAAAATAGAAAGGAGAACTCAGTGTTTCTCAAGCACAGGAGTGATTAGGTTACATTGCAAAGTGTACACAATTATTCAACAGTGGGTGTGGTGCAGCCGAGCAAACATATGAAGGACTTGCAGTTCATGCACACACACCTTTATTTCCTTTAAACTGATTACAGGTTAATATCTGGCTTTTAACGATTGACGGAAGAAGAGAAGCTGTGTTTAATTTTTAATAGGAAGCTTTATTAACAGTTTGTTAATTCATCTGGTTTCAGCTTCACAGTCTTATCCCCTTGCTGTCTGGGCCAAACTGTACAGAGTGTGCCGCTCTTGACCCAAATTAGAAGTTGCAAATTGAGGTAAATTTTGATGAAACACCACCACCTAGTGTTCACGTTCCAGTAAAATCCTATTCTTGTTATGCTTGAGGAGGCACTTTTTTTATAGTTTGCAGTCTATATGTTGTCCAGAACTTTACTAACTTACCCTTTTACTTATGTAATGTCAAACACTTTAGCTGTAAAGTACCATAAGTAGGTACCTCAGTGTTTTATGCCAGTGAGAAATATTGTACTGTTTTAGTCTATTGTCCGTGTATTTCACAGCTGCAGTTACTTTTATATTTCTGATTACGATATTATATAAAATCATATAATCAAAGTAAAAGAGCATGTTTTGAACTATGCAGCAGAAGTTAAATTAGCACTACATTCTATTACCAGTGAATTCCAAGAGCACCAATATTATAAATACAGCACTGCAACACATCAGTTCCTTTATTTAAATAAAAGCAGCAATATCACGAGCTAACTATATTAGATTGAAAATTGCAAGTCCCGTACAATTTCTTGAGTAAGAGCAAAAAAGGATTAGCAGCAAACTGTAGTGAATGCATCACAGCTCCTGTGATACACACACCAGCATATGATGTTATTAATATGTATTGTATGTATTATGTAATATATTAATATGTTATATATGTTATTGTTCTGTATCATGGCTGCTAAGGAATTATCATTTAACTCGTTTGTTCGCTAGTTGAGATGGAACCAGTTTCAACAGGTTTATATGTCTTTGGGTAGTTTCATCTGTAGTCATATTTTATAGTCACTTTTGGTTTTTCTGTTGTGATCTGGAAAGTTTTATTTGAATAAAAGTATCTGAAATGTAGAAGATGTTTAAAGCAGCACACGATCACATTAGGGTGTAACACACACTCTAAATACTTGAAGACACTTGCTTTTTACTGGAGACTAAGTAGATGTTTTGTCTTTCTGTAAAATAAATCTTATGGCTGAATGATTCAGCTTTAACTAATAAACAATCCCAACATACGTTTTATATTCAAAGTAAAGCTGATAAAGATATCCTTTGCCCTCTGTATTAATTATGTTGATTCTCACTGCAGTGAGTCTCTCCAGCTCTGCAGTTACACAACAAGAGCGGGATAATCACACCTGCCTGTGATGCTGCAGCTCTTCTTGTCCTGCTGAGTGTGCTCCTGTTTCCTAATTCATTCACCTTATCTACTTAACGGCACGATTAGCGTGAGGATACACATCCAACCGCGGCTACCTGGCCCACTTAAAGCCTCTTCCCATTGGCTCTGACTCTCGCCAGTCGACGAGACGGGAGGCGTTCCTTGTTTGCATTTAGAGTGTGTGAGCGAGAGGTCGTGACCCCTGCTGACCTGGATTACCACAGGCTCCAGTAGCAATCTCATGAGCCACTAAATATAGCCTGTGCCTGGGATAGTTTCTCCAGTGAAGGGCTAGGGTGACCTGCCCCGACCCAATCTGAGGCTGTCTGGATGAGATTAGTGCTCCTTTCTAGCACAGGGACACTACCAGGGGAAAGAATGTGGTGCAATATTAGAGAGAAATTAGTGGATAGCAGTCAACCTTCTGTTTCAGTGCGGCTTGAAACAAACAGAAACAGGCAGCGTGCAAGTAGAGACTCGTGTTAAATCGAACATGTCAAGGAAACGCACGTGAAGTAAAGCTCAGTCAATTTATTGATTTATGGAAAATATATCACATCTTTACATTTTTGAGATACCTTCAGAAGTTAATAGTCCATCAACCATTTACTCCCAAACATCTGACTCAAAAGTAACCAATTAAAACGCCTCAAACAGAGCAGTATTTTAGGTTTCACACTTGGAGGAAATCAGAAGATACCCCAGCTAACCTGCTTCTTAAATTTAGCCAACTTGTTCAAAAACCTAATGCTGGAACCACATCTAAAGCTGAAGTCTCTGCTACAAACCCACTTCATCCCCATCTGAAAGTCCCACTCTAATAGTCCAAATGGAACACATCACCCCCACCACAAGAAAGTATTTGTGAATATACAGTATATGTATTCTGTTCAGTAAAACAGCAAGCAGACTGAAGTTTGATCACCGGACTACAAATTGAAGATCAGACACCAACAAGGACGAGAAATGAGTGAAACCTATGATTTGTTATAGCAGCAGCAACAGTGACATTTGGTTTCTTTTTCTTCTTTTAGAACAAAACTTTTTTTTTTTTTTAAACATCCATATGGTTTATACCAAAGTGCAAATATGTTCAACTGCATGTATTTTTATATTATATTAAGTAGATTTATTATATTCTAATGAACTACAAGTCTTGCAAGAAGGTTGAGGCGTTTTTAGAGTATTATGGCACATTTCAAAACCAAAGAGAAAACATGTCACAGGTCATTTACTACAACAATAGGCAAATGCAAACTTTACGATACACTAATATATATGGATATATTTTGTGACCAAAGTTTGTCATCAATACATTAATATTTGAGAACACATTTATAAAGCGTTACATCAATATTGTATCATCAGGATATCTGTTTGCAGAACAAATGTATTAACTGCAGTCCTCAAGTGTGTTTTTCACAATAATCATCCTGAAGCAATTCAACACACTCCTGTCTCCAATCAGTGCTGCGGGCAATGTAAAGCCCACGACTCCAAACAAGACAAAATAACATCCCACAGGGGAGAAAAACCTCCAGCACTTTTCAGTCTCTCATTCTTGTCCGAACTCTTCAAGGTATAAAGAATGCTCATCTCCAGCCGAGCACCAATGAACACCCTACATCGCAACTATTTGCTCTTGCAATAATCAATAGTGACACAAATTTTACAGATATATAGCTATATATTTATGTATATACCTCCAGTGTGTACACAATCTGACCACTACCTCTGATAGGACCAGAGCCTCCTTGTTGTCACAAGAGACGGCCACAGAAAGGGTGCATGCAAGAAGAGTACTCAATTCAGTTATTTGGAGAATCACCACTGGTGCAAGAGAGTCAATTTTCGTTGTTGAAGACTATCAAGAAAGAATTAAATAGCCAACTTCTCTATACGAACTGTAGCAAGATTTCCTATCCCTCTGCCTTTTCAGAGTTGCTCTTTCCTCTAAATTAATCAGGAGCTGGGTGACTCAGCAGAATCTTGGTCTGAAGTACGGGGGCTTCGGCCCTCTTAAAGCTTGGTCCATTAACTTCTCTAGGGATTATTCTGTTGGTGTTTGCTAAACAGATACCTTAGAAGTAGTTGGATGTACTGAAGCACAAATTGCAAAATTCTACAGGTAAGTAATAATTTTTTGGGGGAAGTTGATCATTTGATTAATTGTTCCTTTTTTTTTGGTTCTTAAAGACAGTGATTTTAGGAGGACAAGCAACGCTGAGAGAAATTTCAGTCTTCTCTTCACTTGGCAGTCATCATCTGGACAAACTCTGTAACAAAAGAACAGAAAACAACACTTAACTGACAGATACAACAATGGACAGACATTGTTTCTGACAGTCCTGCTATCAGATGAACATAATACAGGCGGACAGTCAAAACAAGTCAAACAATTGAACAAATGCAGCACTTTTTTTTTTGTTTTTTTAATTCAGCAAACTTAAGAGCTCTGTTTGGTTGGCTCAAAGCTTATAAACAAACAGTATCTCACCCTCGTAGTTGACCTGACCATCACCATCAATGTCAGCTTCACGGATCATCTCGTCCACCTCCTCATCCGTGAGCTTCTCACCTAAGTTGGTCATGACGTGCCGTAGCTCGGCTGCACTGATGTAGCCGTTACCATCCTACAGATGGCAGAACAACAACTACCGTTACTGTGTTTGTTTTACACAAGAGCTATAATTCGAATACCACCATGTCTTTACGATAAATTTCCAGCTAGGTCAGTATTACTTGATGAACTGGCTATTACAGGACCAGAAACACGAGTTTGCAGTTCTATTTACCTGTGGAGTCTCAAACCTGATTTTTCAGGACTTCCCTAGCTTCAACTGTACTGTGCTAAATGCTCCACATTTGTATTAAAAAAAATGAAATTGTGTGACAGCTCAATATCATGCACAAACTTGTTCAGAAAAATATCTCTCTAAACATCCTGGAGCTTATTACAATAAAGGGTTTGAATATTTTGTCACAAAGATACATTGAATATACAATGTGATCTGTGGCTAATACAGAGTTTCTAGTTTTGCTGAGTGATATTAGTCAATGTTTTCAGTGTACTCAGTCCTACTGTACCTTGTCAAAGACTCTGAAGGCTTCTCTGATCTCCTCCTCACTGTCCGTATCTTTCATCTTCCTGGCCATCATGGTCAGGAACTCAGGGAAGTCAATTGTACCGTTACCTACACAGTCAAACAAACAGAAAAAAGTTAGTGAAATTGTGTTACTTTGGTCATCAAGTAACAGGAAAACAGAGTGTCGATCCAGGATGATGTAACATGGCATTACATTTTGTTTTTGGCCTTTGTGCCTTTATTCGACAGTGCAGTGAGAGAGAGGCAGGAAAGTAGGGGAGAAGAACGGGGGGAGAGGACGTGTGGGAAAGGGCCATGAGTGGGATTCGAATTCATGACCTCCACATCGGGACTGTAGCCCTGTACATGGGACGCCAGCTCAACCAGGTGAGCTATAACGGCACCCCTGGCATTACATTTTTATTACCAAGACAAATGTGGCTTTAAGTACAGCCTGTGCAGCGCAAACTCCAAAAAAATACACTTGCACTGACAATGCTACCGACAACAGGAACATCTAACATGAACATCAATCCTCACCATCAGCATCCACCTCATTGATCATGTCCTGTAGCTCAGCCTCAGTAGGGTTCTGTCCCAGAGAGCGCATCACAGTCCCAAGCTCCTTGGTAGTAATTGTACCATCACCATCCTTGTCAAACAGCGAGAATGCCTCCTTGAACTCTGCATATTTACAGAAATAGCGCTGTTATTTACTGGAAGCATGTGCTTCAATAAAAAATAATTCACTTTAAGTCTTTATGTAGTCTGAGGAAGAAAACATGGACACATCATGAGCATTAACATTTTTTTTGTCCATGACGAGTTCAATGCAAAGAGGGAACAAAAGAGGTAGGACAGTGACTGATGACCCAGTCAAAAGCATGTCCTGCATAAAGGCATGTATGTAAACTGTTGAATAATCTATAAAATACATGTGTGATTTACATGTGCA
The DNA here is from genome assembly GCF_000690725.1 of Stegastes partitus. Lineage (NCBI taxonomy): Eukaryota > Metazoa > Chordata > Actinopteri > Pomacentridae > Stegastes > Stegastes partitus. Next base: position 44,520 of record NW_007579158.1, read on the forward strand.
TTTAAAACTTTGCAGATTTCCATTTTAAACACACAACAAGGGTCTGATTTACAACTCAGGAAGCCACGTGAATGGAATGAACTACTTATAGTAGAATATGTCCATAATCAGGACCAAACCTGAACCAACAGCATAGAATCCCAAAGACCTGTGGTTCATATAATCCATGTCACCTTGTTTTTTTTAAGTTTGGTGGTGAAATAAGGTGCTGCTAAAGCTAAACACACCAAACATGGTTAAGGTATGCACTCACCAGCAATCTGCTCCTCGGTCAGCTGATCAGCCTGTTGACAAAAGAACAAGACACTGATAAAACACCAACAGCCCATAATAAAAATTATCGGTTGAAGCCCTGCCAGTGAGAAATAATAACTGTTAAATTGTAGAATGCAATCAAGAAAGACTTAGTTCTCTAGGAAAGTTTACTTAACAGTATGATCGGGCAAACATAAAATAATATACATGTGTATAAATTCCACAGAGGGCAACAACAAATGATTTACTGTCGTTGTTGATGTAAACAGGGTGAAGGTGATGCAAGTCTAAGTGGATATGGAACATAATAAAGTCCAATAATTAACAAAGATCATGCTATAAACAATAAAATCAGACAAACTGCAAGGAAATTGATATAACTGTTTCCTCTACACTTGTTGAAAAGCAATGACCAGCAAGACATCTGTCCAAGATTAATTTTAGGTGGATGTGACAAGAAAACAGGCCTAAGGAGGAGCACCTGCAACAGGCTCCCCTTTGTACACAGACTAACCAGATCTGCCGATGCAAATCCACTCTTGACAAACTAATTCAAAACACACCATGATGTTATCTGGCAGCTGGACCCAGAGATCATCTACATTTGATCTAGCCAAAGACTATGTTAAGTGATGCAAAGCATAAATAAATGACTTTAATGCTAGTTGACCTTACTGCCCACTGTTAGGTTGGTACAAATTAATTGCTGGCTCTAAAATTCTGTTAAATGTGGAGGAAGGTCATAGATGAGGATACTCTCGCTTGCACAGGGTGGAGCTACATATTTATTTAGTTTATCAGTACAAGTTTCTGTACAAAGAAAAGTACTTATTATTACATCTGTGTGGCAACGTTATCTATACCTAATGGCCTTAGGTAGGTTTTTTGCCATTTTTACTGGTAAAAACTAACAAAAACCTGAATTTACATTCATACACCCATTTATTTTCTCAACTTCTTCTGACACGTCATTCTGCTCTCCACGTGAGGTCTTACCAGGCCTGTCTAAGTCAGTCAACATGCCTACTTCAGGCTGAGAAAGTGTGATGAGGGACGGGTATAAATACTCCACAGCCCGAAATACACACGCCTGCTATAATTAGTGAGACACGAACAGGGTCGCCAATGTAGCACACTGAATATCACCGCAACTAACCACCTCTTTGCATCTTTTTTACTGAAAAGATGTTCGGCTCAGTTCTAAAATCGCAGACTAACCCCTGTGACAACTGTTGCTGGACAGTGCTCGCTGCTTTGTGTCTTTTTGCAGTCCTTGTAAGATTGTCAGATAACTGGGAAGCAAGTGCTGCATGCAATAAACTCTTCAAGTCTACAACAATTCTGCAATGATATTAGTTCAATGGCAAGGATAAGATGATAATGCTCTATTGTCATACAGCCTGATGACTCATTTATTCAAATTTAACAAAAGGTAGAAATTAAACTCATGTAGCTCTAGAGCTAAGTAAACAAAAATCTTGTATTCATTAAATCCACGTGCTCTTGCACCAACAGATAGAGTACAGATGAGTTTCTAACAGTCCTTTGCCTTTTTTCAAAACCAAAGAGATTAAAGCTAACATTTCTGTAGCTGGAGGTGGTGGTAATGCCATGTGTTCTTCGAGTCAATTTCAATGAGTCACCATGTTGGTTTGGAGAAGGGGGGGGGGGGGGAAGAAGAAGACAGACTGCAGGGTATCCACTGTCCACTGCCAACCAATTCAGTGGTGCTGAAGCAAGCAGTGTCTGGATCAGAGCAGAGCACAGTGCTGTGAGTGTTGGAGGATTTATACAGCTGCTGTAATAAGTGCAGCAAAACAGCATTGCTAGCTTCCATCTCATCAGCAAAGCAGAGATCATGCCATGTATCCTCTTCTTGACGAACAGAAAACTACAGTGGCTGCAGGGTTGCGTTTGGATCAGAGACTCAAATTGAATTTACAAATGATGTTTGAGCAGCATGCGACTGAATGGGGGCTATTGTAGCGCGTTCCAAGTTTCCTCACTTGGCAAAGACAATAACAGACCATGTGTCTGTTCTTTTGCAATGCAGAGAGGAACACCAGCGAAAGATAAAGGACGAGGCACAGAGGCAGGGATTCATTTGTCGTGCCATAATAGGGCTTTTTAAAATAGTTAGCTCCCATTTTGGAGGGTGCACTGCGGGTCCTACTGCACCAAGCATGGTTTGGTTCAATGCGGGGGGGTGGGGGGAAGGGAGGCACGAAAGGAGGGGTGGCAAAGAGGATCATTCAGCAGAAGCAGAATGCGGTTCAACGCTATGGCGCAATACGTAACGCAGGAGATGGTGTCATGGTGCTACTGCGAGACAAACAGTGCAAATACATGCTGCAACTCCTTGTTGAACTGCACACAATATAACAAACAATTGTTGCTGGAGGTGAGCAGCAGACTATTACCTGTGAGCTGTGTTCTTATGTAATCGCAATCGGCCGCGATTACAAGCTTCTTCTTTTTTAAAAAATTTTTTTTATTCGCTTGTTGCGCATGTCAAAGTACATTCAAAAACCACCCTGCTGATGTGCCAACAAGAGGTGCTGCTGCAGCGGGCTCGTGTGGCTTCACAAAATGGTAGTTAGCAAAGACAGTTAGCCGGAGTTCTGATGTCTTTCTTGTAAGATTAACGAGATGGGTTTCACATTCACACTGGACGGTCTATTTTTACACAGCACCCCCTTCAACACCACCAACACCACCACGCCCACTCTCGACTCAAAAGCTAACGACAAAAAAAAAAAAAAATGCTGGAAACCTTTATCCAGGCACGGAGGTTTAAATCACTCTATTTACATACGCTCAGCAAATCAGCCAAATGACTAATACTACATTAGAGCAGGAGCTAGATCTGTCCTATTTCATAATGAGGCGTGAATGCTGAGCAGTTGAAACACTGATAGATTCAAATTTTACGACAAAATGATTGCAAAATAACACCATATGCGAGTCCGCCGCAGGATTTTCTGCAGATTTTAATATTAGTAAGCTAATTTTAGCTCGTTGTAAGTCGGCTTCTTGGATGGCTAGCGAATTATATGCTTTAATGCTTGTGAGTGGATGCAATAACGTTTACTTGGTGGCTGTAAATTCTCCCATTGCACAGTAATCGATGCTACCTAGCTAACCCTAGCTAGCAATGCTACACACGTTAGCTTGCTTATACTCACCATTGTCTCGTTGACTTTGTAAGCTCCGCGAAGATGAGAAAATGCTTTAGTTAAGGCGTTGTATTCAACTTAATTAGCCAACAGATACGCTAATACGCCAAATAAACGATGCTGGACTCTGCTAAAATAAATGTTTCGGGAAATCTGTGCAGACTGTATCCTGCTGTTGCAGTGGAGTTGCCCGGAAACCTCAATCCAGCGACGCCTGCGTGCTTTGGCTCAGTTGTATCCGTCCGCCGGTGTCAGGCACATCTTTGGCCCCACTCAATGCAACACCAAAATACAGACCGCTACAGATACAAAGATATTTCATGTGCAACAACTACACACTGTTTATCAATGAAATGTAATTTGATACGGTAACTGGAGCTAAACCACAATTGTTGTTGCTCTATGTGAAGGGAACGCGGAAAGATACCACCCCCACCACTACCCCTACTCCAGAGCAGAAGTTATGGAAAATGAGCGATGTCAAAATGAGCATGTTTGAAACAGAGTGAATGTTCTAAAACATATTCATGTTAGAAGCATTAAAGTTTAAGATTATATATACATAGAATACCTGCCATAAAGACGAGAAAACAAATTCATTTTTTTTTTAAAGAAATCTTAAAAAAAAAAAAAAAATGTTAAAAACAACACATTTTTATTGTTATTTATTTGGCAAACAACAGACTGAAACAACTTAATAGGCCCTTTTCACACATAACCAAAAAAACTTTAACTATATTTTGTATGGCCTCCTTTGGCCTTGATAACAACTTGCCTTCTTGCTGACGTTGTTTTTATTTACGTTTCAACAGTCTCTTTTGTTATTGAGTTCCAAATAGTTTCTAGCTGTTCCCACAGATGAAACTTTTGTGTGATCAATCTTTGAATGTCTTACATTCCAAATTTGTTCAATAGGATTCAAATCCAAACTTTGACTTGGCCAGTCCATCAGTTCCAGTACTCCAGATTCCTTTTTCTTGGTTAACAGTCTCTGCACAGCTTTGAAGTGTGCTTGGAGTCATTGTCGTGTTGTTATACGAACCCACGACCAATCATATTCAATCCAGAAGGGGTTCCATGATGCACTAAGATGTTGTGGTAGACATTCTTGTTCATGAAACCATTGATTTTCACTAATGTGCCCATCCAGAAATGGAACTCAATACCACTTGGATTCTCCACCGTGTTTCACTGTGGGTGCAATGCACTCAGGCATCAAACTGTTCTCCAGCTTTTCTGTGGACATAAACACAACGATGCTGACCAAAGAGTCCAAACTTGGACTCGTCCATCCAGAGTACCTTCTTCCAGTCATCAACAGTGGAGTGTTTGTCGTCCCTTGCAAATCTGAGGCATTTCTCGACGTTCACAGGTCTCAATAATACCTTCTTAGCAATTATTCTTCCCTTTAAGCCTTGTTCCATCAGTCGTCTGCTGATGGTCATTCTGGAGACTTTCTCAGTCTCTGATCTAGAAGCATTCATCTCTCCCTGAAGATCAGCATTTCAAACTGAATTCACCGTTTTATATCCAAATTTGAACCGGCTCAATTCAATTTCAAATTAATCAAGCATAACATTCAACCATTGAAACAAAATTTTCTGTTCAGGAATGCAAGTAAATAACTACAATTTGACATCTTAATCAAGAAATAATGTGCGTTTTTTTTTTCCCCCCAGATTTTTATGTAAAACAGTAAGCTGTGCATCGAAAGTAAACGTTGAGCACAGAATAGCCACTTTTAGACATGCGTTGCTTTCCATAGCAACTGAACGGATCAGCTTCATGTCTGAATAAACACCCTGCCCACTTTTTAATACAAGTTGCAACAGCAACCTTCAGGCCCTTTCAGACGTACACTTCTTTATGTTAAAGTCACAACAGCACAAGGTCGGACCGAGCAACATTTCTGTACCACTTGTAAAACGGCACAAGTCTGAACTGCATGTAGTCACAATGATGGACAGGCACATGTAATGGTACTTTGAATTGTGTGAAGCGATGTGGAAAAGGCTTTTCCAATGTTCAGCTGCAATATTGGTTTAAAGCATCACAAAGAGCAGAGCATACCTGTCTCATTCAATTTGCTCTAAAAAATATCATCTTTGTGGCCACAAACTGTAATATCTATGATAATAAAATTCTATTGTGATAAAAAAACAGGCACTAACAGCTTAGATTGATGATACTTACCAATAATTCATGTATTCTGTTTTATTTTGCTTGTATGTTTTTTAAGAGAACGTTAACAGGTGCCAACGTTTAGTATGTTGCTCCCAGCTGTTTGTTGGAGTCTTTTGTCCGAGTTTGTTAAATACATGCAGCCTCAAACAGCATCAGGTAGAAATCATAGCAATTATTAGAAGCACAGGCTGGTTGCTGGGTTTTTGCATGGCCTCATTTGGCTATCGCATAGTTGCCATTGGGAAACTGAATATGTGTCATATCATGTTACACATAAAATAATTTTAAAAAAAGTTTTAAGATGCATAGATTTTGTATACACACCTAGCTCTAAACAATTTCCAGCAAGATATTTTATTTGAAAATAGTCAAAATGTCTATAAGTTTTTTCTTAGTTGTTTGTTTGTCTATGTGTTTAACTGGGAAGCAGAATACCACAAACCACAATTTATCTGAAAACAGTGCACTCAGTGTCTAACAGTGGAGATACTGTGTAGGTAGAGATGGATAACAAACTAAAGAAACCTTTGTGAGCAGCGTTTTGGTGGCCTTAACGGTTCACCTTCATCCTGATAAGACACCTGATATGATAATCTGACAAGAGTGGTCTCTTCCAGAATGACAAAGGCACCGTTTACAGGATACAAGGGATCACTGTATGGTGCGATGAGGTGGCCTTTGCAGCCACCAGATTTCATCATGGTTTTTATTTTCTAGTTTTGTTTTGGTAAGAGCCTATAGGATCAACCAGCCATAACCATCTTTAAAACAGAGAAAGAGCAAGTTATTATCTATTTATCTTGTCATCAGTTATCATCTCCAGACGAGAACATTCACAATGGATAATGGAGCTACAGTTTAGCCAAGTGTGTTCCTCACATCCTCAGTCACTATCAGGCCTACGAAGGACCAAATGGCTGCCAGAAACACTCTGACCAACGTTTGACCCTGTAGGACCCCTTCTAGCTGTGAGTCAGAATCTTGATAACAACATCAGAAGGTTTTAACTCCCATCAGCAATGCCACGAGTAACACCGGAATTATCCCAAGACAAGGAAAGACAATTATTCTATTGTCTGGGACCCAACCATTCTTTTTGTGTGCTCATTTAAAGGAACTGCTGAACACTGATTTTAGTAACCTCGTTATGATCAGTCAATACCATGCTCTCCGCCTAAATCCTTTATTGTACCCTTATGTGTCAAACCAGAAGTTTAACCATGTCTGATGTCATATATGTGGTTGGTCTTGTTTTGATCATCTATCTACCAAAACTACATAATGATGCAGAACCATTTTAGACTATTTTGAAATTATATAACCCATCAGGAAATATCCTGAAGGTGTAACTGTGTCAGGGATATCTGGACACCAAAATTCCCCGACGGACGTTGTGCCAGACCCCCTCTTGAGTTAATGTCATGCTAAAGTCTTTTTTAAAAGGCCATACCCGAAAGCACTGCTTTGAGTACTCCTTCTTAGAGTCCTCCTTCCTATGAGTCCTCCTTTCTAGAGTCCTTCCCAAAGAGTTCGACTTAAGTCATTCCTAAATTCTTCAAGACCGACTCTGAGGCGCCACTCTGTCCACCACTATTCCGATCCTTAGTCTTGTCCTGGCTCCACCTGACTTGGTCTTGGGTCAACTAACATCAAGCTCAGTCCCCTGCTATGGTCAGCTGACACAAAGATTGTTCCAGAGTCTGAGTTGCTTGATGTCTCTTCTGAATCCTGGGTCAGTGTTGTTTGTCACAGACACTACTCCTGAGCAATCGCCTTGGACCCTCAGCCTGATAGGCATCTGTCTGCCCTGCCTCCTGAGACCTATATCAGCTGGCTGACTGCTCTAGTTTCCAGCTTTCTGCTTTTCCTACAATCTGCCCTGATCAGTGGTACCATTGTTCATGCACTTCCAGCCTACTCCATCTGCTTACTTCCCTTCTAAGTGGTCTCACCTCCATGACCTTCAGGTCGTCATCCTGAGCGGCCTTGCAAGAATTTCCTGCCTTCAGACTGTCCGCCTGTTCATCCTGCTTGTCTGATACTCTGCCTGAAAAAAAACTATTTTCAGGTTTGCTATTCTTGCTCACCTGCCAGAGTTCCTGCTTGTGTTTCCTGTGTCCTTTCTGATCCTCACATTTTTTGGATTCAATTTTCCTTGTTTTTGTTTCCTTCATTTTTAGACTTACCCTGAGTCTATTTCTGAACCTTCTAGTTGTCTTCTGTTTCAGTTTTGCCTTCCTGACAGGTTTTGTTATTCACCATATGTTAGTTTAATTAAAGTCATCCTTTGTTTAATCAGTTTGCCTGTTGAAATTATGAATGTATTTCAAAAAAGTTCTCAGCCTCACAAGGGGCGACAGATTATTTGCTAAAAGCACAAAACACCTTTGTCATTCACTTTACAATTTCACATAAATTACATTGAAATATTAGTTTTCAAATATACATAACAGGAGGTGAAGTTTAGCTTCCAGCTGTTTCTAGGAGTCTTTTCTTCAAGTCTACCAAATACCTGCAGAATGTATGCATGTGGAACAACAGGCTAACTTTGTAAATTACTAATAAATAGTTCCTGAAACAGAGACAGGATTAGATCAGGATGTCACACTGTGTACTTTTCTTCACTTGAGACAGATGAGCTGTCACACAGTTTATAAGCAGCTGTTAAATCATTTGTTTTATAGTGGCCATCGTCAGGTTGAGTCCTGAGCGCCATCACAGCTGTCAGTATATATCTATTTCACTGTTGCCAAAGTAGATGTTGGATTATTATCACACGTACACATTTTTCAGTGTTTAGTAAATAAATAAACTAACTATTGGTTATTTGGATGGTTTCAAAAGCTTACTACTGGTTCAGAGTTTTGTTTATTAGAACATTTTTATGTATCATACATCACTTCATGTACCGTCCAGTCTTGCATATCTGACAAACTTTGAAGGCGCATCATGGCCGTCTCTGTCAGTGTCTTGGGTATGTCTGACTGAAGCCATGAGGAACATTAATGTTAAAGTGACCTTAGTCTGAATAACAGAGTACTGTCACTTTAAATAAATTGATGAAGCCAGTAATGTTACATATTCTGTGTTTGAGAAAGGATTAAGATGTTTCATGAGTGTTGGTTTTCCTTTCTTTTGTCACTCGTCTGTAGCTTGGAAGCCAATTGTAGTCCAATATGGGACTTATACAGAAGTAATGTGGATACTTGAAAACAGAAAAAGATATTTTCAGTGAACTAGGAGACATGCATTTAGAAGAGAGACTTTTGAAATAATAATATCTGTTGTGTGCCAATAGTACATGTTTTGTGTCTCCATTCCAGCTTTAATTACTGTGAGGAATGGAAGACAATGCTAACTGCAAATTAGCATCAGAGAAAGACACTGAAATGCGTTCTGAGAATTTCCTTTCTACAAATAAATGAAACATGAATCCTTTGAGGAAAGCTGACTATTTTGCATTGTTTTCTTTTACCACCTTAAGCACAGCATTGGATTTCTATTTCACTTGTCTGGTTGTTGTAGCACTTGCCATGATGTGTTTCAAAAAACATTATATTGTGATGTGTGTCGAAGTATTTGCAATGTCTCGTACAAAAAGTCTATATATGGGAACATTCAGGACAAAAAAGTCTCATATGTTGTTAAATTTCAACATGAACGCAACATGGAGGAAGCTTGTAACTTTGTACATATAATAACTGTATATAGACCCCTATGCACACCAGTTAGCATGGTCCTATGCATGAATCCGCATCACCATCTTGTCATATCAAAATAGCAAAAACAACTAAAACCTTGGTTTGCCACACATTAGATTCTACTGATGTTAGATGTCATAAACATGGGTGAAATGTTGACCTAATATCATTTTAGTATGAAATAAGAATGCATCAGTCTACTAATATTGTTTGACAATTTTGTACTTTTTTTTCCATTTTCAAGGGCCAAATAATTGAAAATTTTGCCTCTCAAACATTTGGATCTGCTCGAAACAATTTGTCTGTGTCCTCACCAAATGTCATGCCTGTGAGAGGTAGATTTCTGGAGATACTGAATCCTTAAAATGGCTTCCCAGTTGTTTTTTTGAGAATGAAATCGCAAAAAAATTATCAAGAAAACATCTGAAATTCTCAAAATCTATCCAACATCGTTTTTACAGAACTTAGTCTGGGGTCCCTAATGACAACTGAGCAAACGCAACACAAAATCTAAGATGATGCAGCAATATATTTCCTGAATTCTGTCAAAACTGAAAACTACAGTGTGTATGTGGACTACACATCAATGTTTTTATTCATGTGATTTACAAACACTCCAGCAGAGGGAAGCATTACTCTTGTATCAAGCCGGTATTTAGCGCTGCATCAAAAATGAGTTAGAAAATGTTGAGGGACATTAACAAAAGGATCCATCAATCCATTATCAAAACACCGTTTAATCCTCACTAGGGTCGCGGGGGGCTGGAGCCTATCCCAGCTGACTCAATGCGAAAGCAGGGGACACCCTGGACAGGTCACCAGTCTATCACAGAGCTACACTTAGAGACAGACAACCAAGCACACTCACATTTACACTTACGGACAATTTAGAATCACCAATTAACCTCAACATGTTTTTGGACTGTGTGGGAGGAAGCTTGAGAAACCGGACAAGCCAAAACACAGTCAGTACAGGTGTACACTACAGGTAGATTTACCCAGGACATCACAGACACACTGACAAACACTAACATCTTGTAATGTAGCCTAATTATAGGCTTGATGAAGGTTTATCTTTCCTAACTGCTGGCTGGCTTGTTATTGTAGTAAGCAGGGATTTGGTTGTTTCCTTGTTTCTTGGGCCACAATGACCTCCTGAGAGATGACATCATTCTTCCTACCGGAATACTCACTGCAATTTTAGCTATAATTGAAGATGGGTGTTTGTGATTATAGAGCCTACTAGATTTAAAGGACGTTTGCATTTGGAGTCCAATAAGTCTAACCAGGCAAATCTTCACAATGCATATATTCAGACTGATAGCCCTGTCAATAATATTGTTTTATAAATAAACTAAACTGAAAAAATTCTACAAAAGGAAAATCTTGAGGTAACTCTGCCATTCCTATCTTGTGGCATATCTACGAGTAGATCTGCAGTCTGGCCTCTGACTAAACTCTCTAGCCCTAACAAGAGCTTCAAAGTTTGAGGCTCTGCTAAAGCCTTACTAATATATGATAGTAATTATAATCTGGATGATTGTCTGAAGTGAAACATGCCTTAAACCAAATGTTTTTCTTGCCAGTAAACAAAGCATCCTCATCAGAGTATAAATGCCCACATTGCTCAGACTATGAAACAAACCAATGAGGCTAGTTTCAATTTGACCTCCAAACCGGATATTATTCAAGAATTTGGAGAGTTCATGTCAGACTTACTCAATTTGAAAATATTAGAATTACAGGTGGTTTCGGTATTTCAGACTTATAAATAAAAAGCATTCTTATGAAAAAAAAAAAAAAAAAATCTGGAACAGTTGTTCTGAGTTCTCCTCTTTCATTTGTGATACCACAATTCAAATTCAGTGGTTAGGATATAAGTCCAGTTTCATGAGTATGTTCCCAAAACTGGGTGAGCTGTTGGTTTTGTGATGTGGCACACTTACTAGCTGCGGTTTGGATATGCTAACACTCAACAACCAGCGCTATTCAGTTCTGGTCTGACTGCATCTGGATAGCTTACAAAGGCGGCTGGCCACCTAGTGATGATTTCTAATGAACCATCACTCATAAGAACCTAAGTGCTGGCCACAGCGTTGTCCTGGTTTGGGGCACACCCACCCTAAATCCTATGCCTAAATTATTTTCTGTATTGTTGAGCGTGTCTGCAAACCCTCATGATTTTACTGAGGAGCAATGTGGACCGAAACCTTACATCAACATAGATAATTGTTACTTTGTGTGAAATTCTTGGTTGTGGTTTGGACGGCTACTGCACACCCTCTTGCCCGGAGCCTGGAAACAGTGGGAGCACAGACGCAGAGACGGGGTGGAGTCCTCAGTTCAGGCTGAATATGAAAGGCTACATTGTTAACATGACCTTAAGAAAATGTAGAAGCCTGCATGACTCACAAAGTGGATCAGAAAGGACAGTGAAGGGGAAAAAAATGATAAGGAAAATAATGGGAGGAGAAGGAGGGTGTGAATGATTTAAAAAAAAAAAAAAAAAAAGAGAGAAATCATACAGCGTATCAGCAAAGTCAAAAAATACAAGCAAGCCAGTTCATTCATATTGCATTTTATCATACACGGAGGTTCTCGGAAGTGCTTGACAAGCAAAAGTAAAACAGAAAAAAAATAAAATATGTGTGAGCTGATTCCAGCAGCATAATGACTAAATGCTATTTCTGCTTGTCTGCTCTAAACTCTGGACACCACTGTCTGACCACTGACTTCAGATCTTAGAGACCTACCAGGCTTGCATTCAGCAAACATTTCTGTGATTCATTTTGGTCCTGTATTTTGGACCATTAAGTGACTTGTGGACAGTAAATAAATTACTTTGATAAACCAGTTTATTCCCATTAACTGGAATTGCTGCGTACATGTAAGGTTGGCTACAGGCAATATTGTTCTAATTAAGGATGTTTTAATGCTTCTAGTTAATTTGGGTTTAACCTTGATCTGAAAAGGCAAAAAAACAAAAAAAAAAAGCTTTTGACCTGATTGAACACACATGCCCAGAGCATTTGGGTTCAGCTGAGGTGTTGTTGCCCAGATCTAGGACCTGTATAGAAACGGGGAGAGTGTAATGAAGTTGAGTACAGCACAGCGCTTGCGGAGAGTTGGACAAAGCACAATAGCGTTTTCAAACCTTTCATTGTAACCACATGACATCATCCTTTCAAGTGGGAAGATTCCAGTTTGTTGTTAGAAGTAAGTGTTAACACAAGTATTGCCTGAGGCTGTAGGTGCATGAAAACTCTCTTACGAACACTGACAGGCCCAGAGAGGAGAAAGTATTTAACCCAACTTCATGACCCAGCTTCCCAGATGAACTTCGACTCCTGCAGGCATGTGATCTTGCCCAATACCAACAGCTATAAACCATAATTGCGTAATGCAAACCACTGGAATTAATATGTTTTGAAGAACCAATGCGCCTGAGTTTTTCCCGTTGATAAAACTATGCGCTGATTTTAGAAGAGTTCTGGATGTGTGTGTTTGAAATGGAAAACTGTTGTTCCCAGTGATAGCTAAGACTGTAAACTGACCCACATCAACAGTAAGGTTTAGATGTCACTGAGGTCTCACCTGGATTTGGTTTCTAAGGTGAAGCCTCAGTCAAGAGCACTATACAAACTACCAGTAACCAAAATGTTTGTAGAATGTTCCTTGCTGTCCTGCCTGTAAATGGTTTGGTTTGTATTTTTGTGTGTATATGCATGAATGCTGGCCTTTCTGTCCGAAGTGAGAAACAGTCTTTTGCTGTGTCCTAGACTGTTGGACTCCTCCATTCCCGTCTTTACAGAGACTCTTCAGTTGGTTCCGTTGAGATTTCTCCAAACATAGCTTTATCCTGGACTGTGAAAGCTCAAGCAAGCAGGAAGGAAAACTATTTTAAACTTTCTGCTGGACCAACATGCAGCGGGACAGAAATGCCCAGTAAACCTTCATTTTGTAAACGTTCCACTTACTTAGCCACAAACATTTACATTGCGTTTTTCTTTTTCCATTAAACATGTGACTGATTTGGCTGAGTTTTGTTCCTTCGGTGCATTCTTCATAGTGGTCCAGAGGTCATGTAGTAACCTCAGGAATGTCTAGACACCCCCTCTTATCAGTCTTCAGAAGTTTACATTCTACAGTTTCATTATCTCATTAGCCCATGTTGTCATTTCCCTGTCACTTTTCTGTACACACATTTATTATACACCTCCATCCTGGGAGATGGAATTCTAATTGGTTATACTTCCTGAGACTTTTGCCATGTTTTATCCATAAAAGGTTGTTTTTGAAAGGCTGTCATTAAAGACATCTGAAAGCCATGCTCAGGTTATTGTCAGAGCTTACATGGTCTTGTCTTAAACTGCTTAGAATGGCATTTTGTTCCAAATTAAAAGAACTCTGAAAACTTATCAGTTTTTTCATGCTGATTTATTTGAGCAAGGCAATCAGCTGTTCAGTTATGTCAGTTTAACTCGTTTTACTGAACCAGCAAACACTCAAGGAACAAATACATTTTCTAGCCATTTTTAAACTAGAACAACTTTGCAGAATTAAGTAATTTCAGCAACATTTTAAGTAATCTTTACCAGTCGACAACATAAGGTTTTTAAAATTGTTTTAAGGTGAGATCAAATGAGATTTGATAGTGTGGAGATAGTACTTGTCTTCTCACTCACCCCAAGAAAAACACAAAAATATCTGATCAGATTATTCTAAACTATTCTGCAATGTCATTGAAGGTGATTGTTTCCATGTGCCCAGTTGCGTATGAATGTGCTGCTAGATTAGAAACAAGATGCAGGTTTGGTGCGTGGGTATCTGTGGTTAATAGAAACAGCAGTTATGAGAACTCTTGCGTACAGAGACCATGTCACAATGCACTGAATGGAACCAGACAAACCACAAATCCGATACACTCACAAGATTAAAATGGGTGTCAGCATTTATCAGTGATAATCTACTGTCTCTCAGCTTCCCTCGAAGCATTACTTTTTGAATGAGTAAGATGATTAGAAATTGACTTCCGTTCCAGTATCGTGGGAAATGCTATTAATTGTGGTTTTTATCAAGTAAAATAGTTAAACTTCCTCCACAAAAAGTTACACAAGCGGGCTCCCTGCAGTTATTGAGTAATCATTTTCCAAGGTTGGAAAATTCATGAAAAATTGGACATTTTAGCTTCTAATATCATTTTTTGCTCCAATTATCTCAGACAGTAATAAGGCCTTACACTTCAAACTTGACCCTTATATAGACAATCCCAAAAATGTTCCATATGTGGAATATTAAGTGGATAGGAGTGCTGGTTGTGAAGAAAAAATTATTTCAAAAAAAGTCATAATTTCAAAAAACTCTCCTATTGAAACAAGCACACAAGGGGACCTAATTCTTCGCATACAACATTTCGGATTACATTTTATAAATAAAAATGAATAACAAATTGTTCCAAATAAGTTCCAAACATTCTTTAATTATTAAATTCAGACTCTTGGGTCCATTGTAGAAAAATATAAACAAAGTTCATAAGCAACATAATAAACAATACCAAAGATCTGGAAATATCTCGAGCTACCTTGCCCTCTGTACAAAATATTACTGATGAAATAGTCTCAATGGGCATTATTTTAGATATCAATGATAAAAAGTATTTATCAAGACAACAGCTCAAACTGCGTATTTCACTGTCCACAATATAAGACTGACAAAATAGTTTCAATGTGAATGATTTCAAAAATCACTGACAAAAAAATGCATCCAGACAATAAATCATAAATATTTCCAATTTAGTATCATATCAAATATTAATTACACATGTTACAGCTAATTTTCAGGGGGGTGCTACAGTTTATTTACTTACTCACAATGTCAATCGGTCAGTCAAAAACTAAATAATAATAATAATAATGATAAACTTTATGTATATAGCACTTTTCAAAACAGGATTACAAAGTGTTTTATAGATTTAAAGAGAAGTGCAAGGAAAACAACAAATAAGGACATTAAAAGAAGTAAAAAACAATATAAAAAAATATATGAACACATGAGAAGAATAAAACTCAGTAAAAGCAGACAGTTAAAAGACAATAAAGGAAGGAACAAAACAGTCAGAAGATAAAATGTACTGCCCTTGATATTGCCATCAAACGGAGTAAAAGTACACTCATAAAACAACTCCTGTAAAAGCACATCTGTAAAAATGTGTTTTTAAAAGAGCTTTAAAAGAGGATAAAGTGCTTGTAGATCTGATCTCCTCAGGGAGACTGTTCCAGAGGGTGGGGGCTCTTACAGGAAAGGCCCGGTCACCTTTGGTCCTCAGCCTCGACTGTGGGACGGTGAGCAGAGCCTTGGCTCAGGGCCACAGGCTACGACCGGGCACATATGGGGTGAGGAGATCAGAAATGTATTGAGGTGCAAGTCCAGAGTGTGCTTTGTAAGTTAAAAATAAAATCTTAAAATCTATTCTAAAATTAATTGGAAGCCAATTAAGGGAAGCTAAAATAAGAGTAATGTGATCTCTGTTTTTGGATTTGGTGAGGAGTCGGGCTGCTGCGTTCTGGACCAGCTGTAGTTTGTGTGTTAACTCTGCTGGTTAAGAACAGTGTACAGAGATTTACAGTAGTCTAGACGAGATGAGATAAAAGCATGAATAACAATTTCTAAATTATGTCTGGATAAAACGGACCTCACCTCAGAGAGTCTCCTAAGCTGCATTAAACAAGACTGCACCACTGAGTTGACATGCTGGTTCAGGTTAAACTTTTCATCAAAGATGACCCCAAGATTTTTACATTTTGCAGCTATATTACAGGATAATGAACCTAAGTGTGTTGCTGCTGTGGCTGATCCAGGATCAGTAATAATTACTTCGGTTTTGTCTAAGTTTAACTGGAGGAAATTTTGAGCCATCCAGCATTTAAGGTCCTGGATGCAGCTGTTCAGAGATTGTAACTGATTAAAATCATTGGGGTTAAAAGACAGGTACAGTTGTGTATCATCCGCATATGAGTGAAAACTCAGGTTGTGATTGCGGATGATATGTCCCAGGGGTAACATGTAAAGGGACATATCCAATTTATATTTTCTTACTGTGCCAATTTCTGTATATCTAAACTGAATAATCATCATCACTGTCTCCACTATCATCAGGAATGTCCTCTTGGCTAGCTGCTCTGGAATCATTCTGACAGTTCTTGCACCCACATAACTCTGTACAGTTCAGGTTTGTAGATTCACAGGAACACCGTTTTGTAGCACATTCTCTTGTTTTAAACTTACAGCTAATAAGCTTCAGCACCTCTCTAGGAGCAGGATCATTAATCATCCAGTTGACGGAGAGTTGATTCTCGTGGATACCATGGCCTTCTGGTGATGGTGCACATTATATCAAATACTCAAAGCAAAATGATCCTGCCGTAACTGAAGCTTTGTAGAACAGAATTGTTCACCAGTGATGCCCTTTTTATTTCCCTTTTTCAACTGAATAGTGAAAGGGCAACTACTGTAGGCCTATCAATCATTATTACGACAACATTTTGAATTAAATATTTTTTCCTATGGCATAAGGAATGTTGACACCAAAAGATTGTCTTGTGTGATTTGTTAAAATTGCATTGATTGCAACTCTAATTGAAGTATACTACTATTAACTATAGAATCAGCAAATATTATAATAGATGGATGTTTGGAATCTTAGAAACTTAGTTATTTTGAAAAATGTAAACAGCCTGCCCTACATCCATCCAAGAGGGAAAGAGGACTTATTAACAATGAATTTTATTCCATTTTTATGTAGAAACTGAGAAACCAATATTTGACTAGCTAAAAATTTGAATAGCCCTGCCCTGTCACTCAAGTGAGTCATTCAGTACCAGCAGTTTTGCAGGTGATTTGCTTTCTAGAGCTGTTTCTGCTGACTCTAGGAGCAAAACCCACCAAATGTTATTGTGTTTTAATGTCACCTGTTGTGCTTCAGTGTAACGTGAACTCAGCTGGCGTTTACATCCGTTTGTTTCTCTCCTGCTCTCTGTGCTCACATGAACTACATTTTAATACAGTGCAATTCCCAATGAAGCTGTTCTCATCATATTTTATTTCTGTTGTCAGAAAACAGAATAAATATGAAAAACTCACTGAAACACGCTGATTGAATCCATTGATTTTATAGCCACATCACTGTCTGACAATGTAACCATACATGAGTTCCAAACAATAGCTTTGCTGTAAATTTGGCGATATTTAAAAGTAAAATGTCGGCTTAGAGAGTAAATTAGAGGCGACAGAAAGTCCTGAGGCCCATACAATGGAGCAGGTTTATTAATTACTGTCATGCAGGACAAGATTGTGTAACAACATTACAGATATAGTCCATTTACAAATACAAAATCGTCATTCAAACCAATAAAGAAGTTTACTGCAAATCTTGTAAAGTCAAAAAGTATATTGAAAAACAAAGTCAATTAGAACAATGAAACTGCTTTAAAATTGCAGCTCTAAAAACCTAAGAGACTGTCTTTGCACTGAGCTGTGCTAAACTGAAGACTGGACAATTGACTATGTAGGCGATGTCGTATTATGTGTTGAACTGTTATCTGGAACATAACTTGCTCTGGAGCAGGTAAGGACTTTAGCATAAGTTACCATAACAATGCATCTCAGTAAGAAGTGAACCAACATCGTGAAAACCGAGAGTTAAAGTTACCTCACTATTCCCAAATCCTGCCTCATAGTACAGGCCCCTGATGTCACACACACTCATTCACATCTGAGTTGGCTTCTGGTCAATCAGCTGTTTTTGTGCCCCTTTTCAATTACAGACGCGGAGAGAGTCTTCTTTCTGAAATGAGCGTGGACAGCAGCAGCTATAGACACTGCAACAATTCATTATAAACAGAGTAAAACACCATCCTTGCAATTTCATGAGCTCAAAAATTAAACACATTCTGGGAACATGTCAGACTTTACTAATTTGTTTTAAAAAAAAAAAAGGTGCACAGTGTTGGGTAGCCGTGGTTCTGTCACCAGTTTGTTTTGCAATAGATTTTTTTGTTTGTTTGTTTTATTATATTTATTTGTTTGTCTTTGGTTTTATTTTACTGCCATGAATATGTTCCTGTAACATTTGCCATCGACCTTCCTTGGAATGACATAAGTTCCATGCATTTTTCTTTAAAAATAGGCTGTTGAAATTAACACAAAGCAAAGTATATCGCATCTTGCTGCTTAGTTACCGAAATATAGAACACACCCCAAGATTCCAACATTGAATAGCGAGAATTAAAGATAGCTTCATCTGTTAGACACTGTTGACAGCATTTTTTATAAATGTATTAATTTGGCCAATTAGGCAGTGGATTCGCCCAGACCACATTTCTTTCGTGTGAACAACGATTCTGTTTTTGATCTTGTGAATCTCCTTTGTCTTTTTTTACCTGATATATAGTTTCCACTTTAGTTTCACGGCAAAGGCATTTACCAATAGCACTGGGACCACAGGAGCACCATAGCATAATGTGGCCTGTTTGCATTTGCGGTCTATACACAGTGTCATCTTTATAAGAACTTATTGGTGACTCAGAGTCAGAGAAACATAGTTGGAACACTGGTCCGAATTGCAGCCTATTGTGTCGGATGCCATTATACATCCAGTCCAGTGTCCTCAGGATCCAGTTCAGGCCCTGTTTGATGATCACGGAGATGGCATTAAATAGAGAGTATGTGCAGCACACTCCTAATAGCATCAGGAGGCAGTTGGCAACCTGGTACCCCCGCGTGTCCTCGTGGTGCTCTCTCTGACTACTTACAAAGTCCCCAAAGCCCACTGTGCTGAAGGCTACAAAGCAGAAATAGAGGGACTCCAAGTAAGTCCACCCCTCCATGGCTGAATAGAAGAAAGCAGTGCCACATGCAAAGAGCAAAACAGTGAAAAAAAGGATGAGTGTGACTTGGTAAACAGATGGTTTCCATTCTTCATTTCTGTTACCTTCACTGGTTTTGTCCTCCAGTCCACTGTGTCTGCTTGGCCTCGCGTGGAACCAGAATATCAGGACACTGAGTAACGTTATGATTCTCTCCAGGAAGAGATTGAGAAAGAGGACTGTAGCCGAGCAGCCCAGCAACCCATAGAAAACAAGCAGCGCCTTTCCCGTTGTGGTGGATGGTGCTGTCACTCCGAATCCTGTGAGAAACACATCAGGAATTAGGTCTCGTCTGTTGTTGCAGACACTGTCGTAACATTACTGTCAGCGCAAAGGGTTTTATTGTTACTGTGACATTTGTTGTAGTGTCAAAATCATTTTTATGCTTTTTTAGATAAGTGGCAAATTTAACTATTGATAAAACTAAATTCAATTTTAAGTTCTAAAGTGAGAAGAAATAGAAAACCATAAAAAGTTTATGTTGATGAAATATGCCATTGTACTGTTACTGCAATCCATTATAGTCGAGATTCATAAAGCCTAGAAATAACTAAGAAGAAAGAAAGAAAGAAAGAAAGAAAGAAAGAAAGAAAGAAAGAAAGAAAGAAAGAAAGAAAGAAAGAAGAGGGGAAAAAATGCCTGATTTATACGACTCACACATTGCTGAAAAAAAACCCTCAGTATGTTGTCATCAATTGCAAAACCAATGAATAATCCAGACAAATACCATCCAGATGTTTTAGCTTATTTCCCTTCATATTTACGTCTGTATTTTCTGGTCCATAATAATGCACGTGGTTTAAATGGTAAATGGTCTGCACTTATATCGCGCTTTTCTACCTTAGTGGTATTCAAAGCGCTTTACAATATGTTTCTCGTTCACCCATTCACACACACATTCATACACCAGTGGTGACAGAGCTGTCATTCAAGGTGCCTGCCTGCCATTGGGAGCAACTTCGGGTTCAATGTCTTGCCCAAGGACACTTTACCTGTGGAGGGGCAGGGGATCAAACCACCAACCTTGTAATTAGAGGTCAACCGCTCTACCAACTGCCACTCGGTTTAGTCTGTGTGCCAAAACAAACTAAGCCTTAGCTCGTGTTTTATTGAGGAAATGAATGAAGATTGTGTCTATGTTTTCAGCTGTGTGTCACTGCTTCCACCGACTCTTCCTGAACTAATGACCTTTCTGTCAGCAGCCCTCTCTCTGAAGAATCTTTCTTCCCCTTTATTTGTTAATGACCGGATTGGACTAAAACTCTGCAAGTACTCTCCTGGGAAACGGAAATGCTTCCTAACCTTTGTCCTTGTGACATTTAAGCAGCTGTTCTACATGTTCTGTCATCTAAAAAATATTTAACACAAAATGTGATAAGGGCGCTGGCTTAGCTGGCAGTCCCGACAGTTCCTGTCTCCCCCAGTTATTGTCTTTATGTTTCTTGGACGGATGTAACTGTGAATGGAATTTCTCTGTAAGGGATTAATAAAGTATTATTATTATTATTATTATTATTATTATTATTATTATTATTATTATTATTATTATTAATAATAATAAATGTTGTAAAAGTCATTTTGAATCCTGGCTATTGAGGAAGATTTGTTATTAGACTATTTGTTACATTTCATTCTGAAGACTGTCACCGTTGGGGGCAGCAGGCAATCTGTTGTTCACACTTTAGTTCACTTCTTTCATTTTAGTCATTCGACAGTGATACTATTTTTGTTAAACCAGTCTCCTCCTTTCCTGTTTTACACATGCTTCCCCATCCTCTGTGATCTTCCTGTGATTTCACCCACTCTCCTCTCTGAAACTTTGACGTTCTCAGGAAGTGAATTGAAGCAGAGATTTCCAGATGCTTCTATGGTCAGACTAATCCTTCTTTAAATGTCAGATTAACGTCATAGCCCATGTTGGCAGTTCACTGGATTCATCATGTACAGTTGAAACCAGAAGTTTACATACACTGTATAAAAAGACACAACATTTTTTTTTCTCACTATCTGACACTAAATGTGGCTAAATTTTTCCTGTTTTAGGTCAGTTTGGATTGCCAAAATTATTTATATTCGCTAAATGCCAGAATAATGAGAGAGAGAGAATTTATTAAAGAATTTTTAATGACTTTCTTCAAAGTCAGAAGTTTATATACTTTTCCTTAGTACTTGGTAGCATTGCTACAAGCTTCTCACACTAGTTTGGTTTAGATTTGACCCATTCCTCCTGACAGAACTAGTGTCACTGAGTGTACAAAAGACTATTATTTGCTTTATTTTGTTTAATGTTTAATGATGTTTCATTTATAATGCAAGTTGTGTAGTTTGAGTATAACTGTAGTATAGCAGTTTCGTTTGGGCGGAAGTGACGTCATCACTACGGCCAAGAAGTTAACCAGCAGGAACGTTGCTATCAGTCCGAAGAACAGTTCCCTACATGTTACCTACATGTGTGCGTTAATGACAAAAAAACACACGCACACACAAACCCAAACTTCTGTCCATTGTAAAGATTGAGTGGAATACATCTCATTGAAGTTAAAGCCTCGTCTCATCTTTCCTTGCCAATCACCTCCACCTGCCCGCACTAACACGGTTTAAGAAACATCCTGGCCTCAGGTAGTGTTCTGGTCGACACTCCTAGCCCCTCAGTTCTTCCCCACACTGAGTCAGGTTTGTTGGCCGCCTTGCTCCAAACACATTTTCAGCTCTGGCGCAGAACCTGTCTCCTTCCTTAGAAGTATGATGGCAGGACATTCCATGCTGTTTATACGCCCATTGTTTGAAGAGATAAATGTCAAACCTTCAGTCATCTGGAAATTGTATCCAAGGATGAACCAGTCGTGTGGAGGTCCACAGTTCTCTTCCTGATATCTTGGCTGATTTCTTTAGATTTTCCCATGTTGTCACAAAAGGAGGCAGTGTGTTTGAGCTGTGCCTTAAAATACATCCACGGGTTTTCCCTTCAGTTAACTCAAATTTTGTCAGTTAACTTATCAAAAGCTTTCAAAGCCATGACATCATCATCTGGGCTTTCCCAAATAGTTTGAAGGCATAGCAATCTTAGTGTATGTAAACTTCTGACTTTGAAGAAAGTAATGCAAAACTATCTACAAAATTCTCACTCTCATTATTCTGGCATTCAGCGAATAGAAATAATTTTGTTAATCCTAACTGACCTATATCAGGAAAAGTTTAGTCTGATTTAATGTCAAACAGTCAGAAAAAAAAAAAGTTGTGTGTCTACTTACACAGTGCATGTAAACCTCTGGTTTCAACTGTACATACTCAGGTTTTGCAGGTCACACCGTATCTGTAGTTTCTCCTACATTCATAGGTAATAAGTTGTTATAAATACCTGAAATGACCTGAACATTTCCACTGTCACATCCGTGGTGACAGGCCACTGCCGTGCTGCAATAGTCACACTTTTAGCCGATGTAGAACTGTGGATCTTTATTTCAGAATAAAGTAGCCTACCTAAATGTTTTCTATGACATTTTACAGAGAGAATCATCGTGATCAGTGGATGAATCCTACTGTCTTTTTCTCCAGGTCCTACTAAGGATAAATTGTAGACTGTAGACTCTTTGGTGATCAGCATGTTAGCAGAACAGCATCAGCAGCAGTGTTCCTCCTACACAGGAGTTGTTTGGCAGTTTGAGCAGTGCAATCCATTATGTGGCCAGTGTAGTCAGATGGTTTCAATTAATAGGAGTAGATTTGCTTATTTATGAGACAGACAGTTGAAAAGTGTCTTGATTAAACTAAAACAACAGTGTTCAATTGTTATGACCCTGTGGGTCATCTCATGTTTTTGTGTTTTGCTGCTTGTTTTCTCTCCTCAGTGTGTGTGTGCGTGTGTGGTTTATGAATGAATGGATTAGGAGCAGGTGGTGACTCTGGATCGGCTGTCTCGCCTGCTGCCTCGCCTGATTCCAGCCACGCAATTGGTCAGAGGGCGGGCCCATCCACTATTTGAACAACCCGCCAGCTGCACTCGTTCTCCTCACCTCCAGCCTCGCCACCTCAGAGAAAGCTGATTCACAGTTGTATCACCTTACAGTAACTACATTACTTCTAATCTGAACAGATATTTGTTCTTATGTAAAGTTAAAAACTAAGAGTTGACATTTTGATGGTTCTGTCTGGGTGATCTGGTTTCCTCCCACAGTCCAAAGTCACACATTGTAACTTAACTCGAAACAGCACCAGCAGCACTGACATTAAAACCATGTGAAGGCAAAACTCAAAACTCAGCACGCTAACTAAGACCAAAAGGAGAGCACACATTACTCCAATTTTAATGTCTCTGCACTGGCTACCTGTCTCTTATTGGTTTATAAAGTTCTTTATGGCCTGGGTCCTTCTGGGAGTGATAATGTTTTTAAATGCAAACTCAAGGCTGACATTTTTAGTCATATATATATATTTTTTTATTGATTGCAATTGATTATATACATTTTTAATGTCACAATTTTTTAGAAACAATTATCTTGATTGTTTTTTCTATTTATTTATGTAGCTACATATTTAATCTGTATGTCGTTTATTACTTTTTAAAAATTTTCTAGTTCTGTTTTTATGAATTTTGACTTCAATTTTCCTTTTATATATGTACATATAGATCTATATCTATCTATATATCTATATTATCACATATTTAGTCCTTCATTTATAACATGAAGTTTTTTGTGAAGGGTGTTGTGTGTATTGTTTTATTGCATTTTCATGCCTTTCATCTGTAAATAACGTTTTGTTACATTTCATTTGTATTAAGTGCTATGTAAACAGGAGGATATCAGTGTTGCACACTTTAGACAAATTCTCTGCTAGTTCTTTTGGATATAAGTCAGGAAACATACTTGGCCAGGCCATAGTTTTAACTTTTTTCTTCTTTTAGAAGCTATTTTGTGATTTCGGCAGTGTGTTTTGGGTCGTTATTACGCTGAAACATTCTTCCTCTGTGGACTTGTTTGTGGACTTCAGTTCTGCTTTTAATACACTTCTTCCAAGCAGACTGTTGTTCAAACTGCGCAGTCTGGGCATCGGCGAGCACACGAGCAGATGGATCAGAGACTATGTGCACACCCAACATGCTGGATCTCATCTGAATCAAACAAGTTGTAATTGTCAGTTTTTTGTTTTTGTTTTTCTTTCCATGCATTTTAACAAAGCCTTATCCACTGTCTTTCAGACTGTCTAAGTTGTCACAGAAACTGATTTCCACTGACTGGCTTGTTCTCAACCTCCTGATTACAGGTATAACTGTGTTTCAACTGATTTATAGTTGGTGACTGGTCTTCCTGTATCCCTTTCCCTCTTTGTGAAGTCAGAAAGGTTAGATTTAAATTTGGTTAAGGACAGTATGCTTTAAGGAAGGAAGGAAGGAAAGGAAGGCATCTGATGATGAAATGGGAGCCATCAAATGCATCATGATTCATGTGAACTGTGAATGTTCAGTCTTGAGAAACAAAAACATGTAAGAGTTATGTTCCGCTTTATGGATCCCAAGTGTGTCATTACCTCATTAAATGACAGATTGCAGTCAGTAAATAGAGAAACTGCTTGGTAAAAGGAAATTGATCTGGGCTGATTGCTGTCTGTTCCTCAGTGTCCACAGTGGCACAGAGTTTCTAAAAATAGAGCAGAGAACAGGAGGGCAGCTGTAAATTGATTCTCAGAGATAAAGCTAGTTTAACCTTTATCTTGTTTGTTCGCTATAGGTTCAGGTAAAATATTGACTTCCCTCTGAATCTCACTAAATCAATATGGCTTCACATATCTAATTAGGTTCGTATATTTAGTTAACTTGTGTGTGGTATGAATAATGAGTAACACGTGGCTTCCCATGTCAGCTTTGTGCTTGGGGTATGCCTTGTGAAAACGATTGTACTTCAGAAATTTCATTTCAACTTCAAAAAATGTACCCATCATGTTTATCTGTGGGCTGCAAGGTGGCTTCGTGGTTAGCACCGTCGCCTCACAGCCAGGAGATCTCCAGTTTGCGTCCCAGTTAGGACACCCAGGATCTTTCTGCGTGGAGTTCTCTGCAGGTTCTCCCCGTGCGGCGTGGGTTCTATCTGGTTCTCTCTCTCAGCTTCCTTCCACAAGTCCAAAAACATGTTGAGGTTAATTGGTGATTCTAAATTGTCCGTAGGTGTGAATGTGAGTGTGCTTGGTTGTCTGTCTCTAAGTGTGGCCCTGTGATGGACTGGTGACCTGTCCAGGGTGTCCCCTGCCTTCACCCTGAGTTGGCTGGGATAGACTCCAGCCCCCCTAGTGAGGATTAAGCGGTGTATAGATAATGGATGGATGGATATTTATTTGTAAATATATACAGTTGAAGCCAGAAGTTTACATACTGACATAAAGACATAAAGCCTTTTTTTCCTCACTGTCTGACATTAAATCAGTCTAAACTTTTCCTGTTTTAGGTCAGTTAGGATTACCAAAATTATTTATATTGGCTAAACACCAGAATAATGAGAGAGAACATTTTTTAGATTGTTTTGTATTACTGTCTTCAAAGTTGCTTACATAGACTAAGATTACTACGCCTTCAAACTATTTGGGAAAGCCCAGATGTTGAGGTCATGGCTTTAAAAGCTTTTGATAAGTTGATTGACGACATTTGAGTTAACTGAAGGGGAAACCCGTGGATGTATTTTAAGGCACAGCTCAAACACACTCCCTCCTTTTTGTGACAACATGGAAAATCTAAAGAAATCAGCCAAGATATCAGGAAGATAGCTGTGGACCTTCATCCCTGGGTACAATTTCCAGATGCTTGAAGGTTCCACATCTACCACCAAATTGGTTACACAGTGGCTTCAGAACAACAATTTGTGGCCAGAGTTGCAAAGGCGTGTGGAGCAAGGTAGCCAACAAACCTGACTCAGTTACACCAGTTCTGTCAGGAGGAACGGGCCAAAACTCCAGCAAACTATTGTGAAAAGCCTGTGGAAGGAAACTCAAAACATTTGACCCGAGTCATACAGTTTAAAGGGGGTGGAGTCTATCCCAGCTGACTCAGAGCAAAGGCAGGGGACACCCTAGACAGGTCGCCAGTCTATCACAGGGCTACATAGAGAGACAACCAAGCACAGTCACATTCACACCTATGCGGACAGTTTAGAGTCGCCAATTAACCTCAGCATGTTTTTGGACTGTGGGAGGAAGCCGGAGAACCCGGAGAGAACCCACGCTGCATGGGGAGAACATGCAAACTCTGTAAAAAAAATCTTATCTCATCTTATCGTATTCAGTCAGTCAGCCATGTCTAATTCTCCCCTGAAGGTTTTTTGGTCCATTAAACCTCCTGGGGATTTAGCGGTGTACAGCTGCATACTCTAGGCACACCTGCACTGTGCATCACAATTGTTTCAGTTTCTTTGGTATGTTTTATCTAAAACACAATGCAGCCAGACATTCATCCATACTCATGTCTGAGTTTGGATTGAAGAGACATGGTAATTGCTGAACCCTCTTTTCCATACATCCTTTTTTGCTGTGGGTTTGTCATGCTCTCACTATGCCGTGTTTCACTGTTAACAAAGCATATAACAGAAGAAAACATAGAATATGTTTGCAGACATGGTGGCATGAAATATTGTCCTTCCAATGTCTCCTACCGCTTGCTGTTGCTTCACTTTTTGACCTTTAATCTTCCACAAAAATGAGCAAACCAATATAAGTATTCTCAAGTATTCAACTATCTTCGTCAAGAAGAGTTCAAATGCAGATTTTATGTGTTGAACATGACTGGCTGCACATGAAATGGACCTTGGAACCATTCTGATGACATAACAGCGCTAATTATCAACCCTGGAAATCAAGTGAGGAGAGGAAGCATAATAATTTTCCATTTTTGGAGAGCATCTGGAGGTGGCTGAGTAACAGGAAGGTCAACACTAAGGGTTTCATTCTCATCAGGGGAGGATGTCTCATCATCAAAGTTGTCCTTGACATTGTCCTGTTCCTGTGAGCAGTCGACACCACAAAACACTGTGAATTCACAGTGAAGGCAGTAAAATTGTGACCAGCAAGTATCAGATTGTGTGTCTCATGGGTTTCTTCCACTTTGCACACAAAAGCAGTTTCTACATTGAGCAGTTGTTAGTGTTGGCATCCTGTGCGAAGGCCTTCTTTGTAAAAATATGTTTTGCACAGCAAGCCAATGTAGCTATTACACATTTTGCTGTGAAAATGCTGCGAAGGCTTTTGCATGTTTGCACCTTCCCTGTGATGGATGATATGGGAACTGTCTATAAATGTCCCTGAATCCAAATTACCCCCAATGAACACTGCCATTTATGAATAAAATGTATGCAGGACACCAAACATGTCACCACAACAGTTTTATGTTTGTTCAGTTGAAAAAAGTCATCATTTATTTAAAGTTGCTAAACATTGCATGGCATCAGATCGGCCCTAAAGATAATAAGAGGGTCAAGTATGAAAGTTAAATAACTGAAAGAAATATCAAATCTAAAATACTGAAAGTGTACCCTGCTTTAAGTTTTACCGTCATGTATTTCTGGTTTGTAGAATTACTAGCAGATTACTGTAACAGCATTCTAAGTTGATTTTTCCTCCGGACTTACCAATGGTAGAGACTACAGTTCCCACAAAGTAGAAAGCACCTGGGAGGTCCCACTGGGCCCTGCCTTGTTCTGTCCGAATGCCTGCGGTCCTGGCCTCCTCAAAATGACGCAACAGAGATTTTAGGTCCTCACAAGTAACGTTGTGCTCATGACTAAAGCTCCTTAGCCTCCTTTCCCAGAGCTGGTGGGCCTGCAGCTCTGCTGGCCTCTCCAAAAATGAAAATACGGCAGCACCAGCCAGCATGTAAAAAGCAATGAGCACTCCGAGCAGACAGAAACGAGCCATTTCCCTGCTGGGGACCAGGGATGAGAAGCAGCACAAGGACTCTTTCTTCATAGCCATTAGTGAGGGCTGCAGACAGAGTTGCTTCTTTGTACTAAGCAGCAGCAATAAGAGAAAAGATTTCTGCCGTTTTCTGATACCATCAGTATACAGGTGACACAGGAAATACAGTTTTTAGTCCAGTTAGCTTTCCTCTCTGTCGTCTAGTTCATCATGCAACTCCATATTAGTCAACGCAAGTCTTAAATTATTACTACTTACAAAACAATCATTTCTCCGGCTGAACCTGCGTTAGTAACCTTTGCTTCTGCGTCTGCAGGTGGCTTTAGTGGTGCCTTTAATGATCTGTCTGTGGTTACAGCTTATCACCAGCTCAATAATCCATCTTCACTCTGCTTTTATGAGTCACAAACAAATGCTTCTGTTCTCCTGCAGTCTTTTTGGTCAACATGAGCACACCAACATAAAACAGACTATACTATATGTTTGCCTACTGCCATTGCTTCCTGTGCAAACGTTCCACTTGACTAGACTTTTTTTTTTTTCTTTTTTATTCTGTTTCTGTGTTTGGAAATGTGAACCTCAACTTACAAAAAACTAGAGTTGGCCTTTACAAAAGTGCTCCTATCGAAACACTGGTCAAGTAAGGAGTCTTAAATGATGATGTAGGTAAAGTGTAAATGTTAGGACTGTTGTATGATTTCATCAGTACAAGTCACATTCTTAAACTCCATGACCTTATTTGCCTAAATATAGTGACTTAACAAAGTATTAACAACAAGTCGCAAAATAGGAATAACATGTTTGATTTTAAAAGGACAGACATGAAATATGAAGATGTTAACGCCATGTTAATTAGTTTGGTATCTCCCTAAAAGCTTCCAGTATGTTGTTAAGCATCTATGGTATTTCATCTGTAAAGGCAAGCCCATTGTATTTCCACATTCCAGTCTGCAGCCTGCAAACGTCTCCAATTAGGAATGTGGGATGAACTGGAATGGAACAAAACAGTACCAATTTGAAAGGAAAGATCCGTTGACAAATATTTACTTTAGGTTTTACTTCTCCCTCCTTGTTCCTCATTTCCTCTGACTTGCCGTAAACACACATGTGTGGTATTAATCAATTTCTCCATGAGGAACCTTAGCAATATAAATAGAAACTATTTTGGGAAACATTTCATCCCGTGACACCTATAATGAGATGACTCAGTGGCTCTTTTATGCTGTGGGAAACATATGCTGGCATGGTTTGGGTGTTTTTGTCTCCTTTCTAGGATGGGCTACTGCAAATTAATACAGATGTTTTCTTAGGGATCACCTTTATCCTATGATGAAACATTTTAATTCTGATGGAAGCGTCTTCCAGGATGACAGTGCCTCTGTCCACAGGGCAAGAGGGGAAACTGAATGGTTTGATGATATTAAACAGATGTGACAACCTTCATGGTCTCCAGATCTTAATGAAATTGTAAATGTAAGTGCAGAACTGCAGAATTGTACATCTTAACCCAGGTGAACACTGACGTGTTAGACAGAGCACTCTACTACCATCATCAAAACACCAAATAAAGCAATATCTTTTGGAAGAATGATGCTCATTCCTTATAATGCAAAGCTGCACTGAAGTTGTTGAATTTAGAACAGGTCAAGACTAAATTAGTAATTAAGTTAAATAAATACCGGCCCAGACTTGGTAATATCATGTTAGGAAGGTATTGCTTAAGTAATACGATTTTACAAGGAATCTGCAGGTGCAGGGGACAGGTGGAGGACCTTCCACGATGATAGTGATAAAACTACCAGGTTGAGCAGAGCCATAAAACTGCTATTAGGATTAAGTCAAAACAGGACTCAAAGCTGTTGTAAGAAGTCTGGTAGGACTATAAACTCCATTAGCAGTACTGTTCAAAGAAGTGTTGAGGACTGAGACAATAAAACAACAAAATAAATAAAAAATCTAAAAACAAATGGGATATTCTTTTTTTCATATATTTTTGGGGCTTTTGCCTTTATTTTAGAGCAGTAGAGATAGACAGGAAAGGGGGGAGAAAAATGGGGAGAGACCTGCAGCAAAGGGGCGTGAGCGGGAATCAAATCCACGACCACTGTGTCAGGGAACTACAGCCCCTGTTCATGGGTTGCCCGCTCAACTAGATGAGCTATAGGAGCACTCAGCAAATGGGATATTCTGACAGTAAACTCACAGGATATGCCAAACGCTGCTCCTCCACATCGAAAGGAGCCAGTTGAGGTGGCTTGGGCATCTTTTCCGGATGCCTCCTGGACGCCTCCCTGGGGAGGTGTTCCAGGCGCGTCCCACCGGGAGAAGACCTGCAGACTATGTCTCCCAGCTAGCCTGGGAACGCCTAGGGGTCCCCCCGGAAGAGCTGGGGGAGGTGTGTGCAGATCGGGAAGTCTGGGCGGCTTTGCTAAGGCTGCTGCCTCCGCGACCCGACGCCGGATAAGCGGTAGAAGATGGATGGATGGACTTGCGAAAGTGGCAAAAAAAAAACAAAAACAATTCTGAAAGTAAATTAGATGAAGAAAAATGCAAAGAACTAGTAGATAGAATAGAAAAAGAATGTGGGGGAAGAGATAGAAGAAAAAAGAAGGATGGCAGGAAGCAAATAAATGGTTAGAACAAAAAAATAAGCAAAATAAAAAGGTAGTAAAAACAGAGAAGTTAAAAAGAGAGAAAAACAGAGAGGCCAAATGTTGGAGGACAAGCAAGATGTGAATGCTGTCAGCCAGATGAGGGGACGCCCACTACCTGCAGCGCAAGAGCAGGCAGACCAGCTAGCGGCACAAAACGAACGGCAGAAGGAAGCCGCGGGGGGAGTAAACAAAGAGCAGACATCGTCCCCATTGCTCCACCTGTCCCCCAAATGTACCCCGACTTATCAAGTCAGACAAGTAGTTCATCTACACAAGCATTGAGTCCATTCAGATTAAGGTCAGGCAAAATTGCAAACCCATTTATGAGAAGAAGTGTTTTGGACTCAAGATCAAGCACAACAACCTGAAATGCTACAATGCCCAATGACTGATGTTCCAAATCCAATCCAGGAGACAGTAGAACATCCCCAGGCATCAACCATGCATGTATTCCGCCCATGGACATTAGATGACATGAAAAAAGCTGCTGAAGGCATAACCAATCACAAAGTTAATGTGGCAGAACAGGAGACAGGTGTCAGAGGACTCATGCAGAGGGATCATTTGAAGTCCAAAGGCTTTTGTTGCTCCTCCTCGGACATGATCGGATAGAGTCCGAGGAACCTATACTGGTATGACCACCACAGGACTTTTCATGCAGCCAGATTCTGTTGTCTTACAGATAGTGATAGATCTGGTCCTGACAGGAGAGTCAGTTCAACATGATAGAGTGAGACTCCAAAAGATGTTTGATGCACATAATGGACTGCAGCCACTGGCAGCTGTGGATCCAACAGGCTCTTATGAGCAGCAGTTAAAAAATGCATTCATGTTGGGCCTCAAGCCCCAAACAGCTGACTATGTGCGTAAACACATGGTAACACATTGTACAGGCTCACTGGCCGATGTGCTGCAATATGCTGAAAACTATGAAAGGCGTTCTGAGGTTAAAGGGAAAAAAAAAAACTAAAACATTCTACAGTGGAGCTCAGATGCGGAGGTAGAGAAGCTCAGAGACGAGGGCCAGGAAAGCCACAGTCAGATGATGTTTACAACCATTATGCCAGAGATTGCCTCAACAAAGGAGGAATCAGAGCATGACTAACTGATCACATGTCCACTGAAAAACACAGGAAGCGTGGGATCAGGAAAACCACTCCTATGACAAGTTTTACAGAAATAGAAGTAAATTATAGAACAGCATGTGAAATCCTAAAACTAGATGTAAAACCCTAAGTGCAACTAAATGTGGGAGGCAAACAAATGACTTTCTTGTGTGATTCAGATGCTGCCTCAACTGTAATAACAAACAGAATTTCCAAAAACGAAAGCCACAGGAGAAAAAGTATTGGCACAAACAGCAAATGGTACTTTGCACATGCAACAATACACAGAAACATAAAAATAGTGACCCACAGACAGAAAAATCCTATGTCACAGTACTTCTGTTATCCTCAGCATTCCCAGTTAACCTGTTGGAGGAACTGCAAATTGGTGTTGTTCCAACCCAGAAAGGCATGACAGCTATGAGAATGACATGCCAAAAATGTTGTCTATGAACCATGACAGCCATACTATTGGTACAGTCTGGACCTGCAAAACAAAGGCCCAGGCAGTATCAATAAAGATTTCTTAAATTGGAACAAGAGAGCCCATCCCAAGCTGCAAATGTAATGCCTGCAGATGAATTACATTGCACAATGTATTACAGAGGAGCACTTGGCCCAGACAAGGATTTAAAAAAAAAACTTCTTTAAACATGCTCAAGGCGTATTACATCTGAGCCACCTTCACTTGGACGAAAGCGGTCACTGCGGAGCAGCCTGCAAGATCCTGTTGCCTTTTAACTGTCTGTGCAGAACTGGCTATGCACCACACGTTTCCTTAACCAAACCAAGCTATGCTGAGTGGAAAGGCAAAATAGTGACACTAAACTGGCTCCCTCATGGCAAACCAAACCGCCATGTGAGGAGTGGAGCCAGCAAGATCCTGAGACTTACACCTCCTCACAGCTGAACAGGAAGCAGACTCATCCTCACTTCCTGACAGCTTATGGGCTAAAAGTAAAACAGATGTAGGGTTGATTAAAGAATGCATACCAGTGAAAATTAAACCAAAAGGCTCTCAGAGGCCATATAAACGTCAATACCCGTTAAAACCAAAAGCAAAAGAAGGTATTAAAAGCACAATAGAGGGCTTGCTCAAAGTAGGTATTTTAGTCCCATGTGATGATTTGCCATGCAATACACCTTGTTTCCAGTTAAAAAGGCAGCTACCTCCACTGGTTGGAGGATGATTTAAGATTTGCAAGCAGTAAACAAAGCAGCTGAAGCCAGAGCACCCAATTTGTGTCCGATCCAAATGTGTTGCTATGAACTAAAACCTGAAAATACCATCTTTAGTTTACTGACCCGACTAATGCATTTTTTTCTATTCCACTAGACAAACATTCACAGTTCTGGTTTGCATTCATGTTTGAAGGTCAATGTTACACCAACACCAGACTGCCACAGGGCTATACAGACTCTCCAACTGTTGTCGCTCAGACTATAGCTGCATGTGTAGGAAAATTTCAAGCACAATGTGATTCTCAAGTGTTAACCTATGTGGATGACATCTTAATTGCTTCTAAAGATGAAGGCAATTGTAAAACAGACACTCTAACCATTTAAGGCTCCTAGCTCAGCAAGGTCATAAGATCAGCAAAGACAAATTGCAATTATGGCAATCCGCGGGTTATATATTTAGGCCATAAAGTCACTGGACATGGCAGAGAAATTGTACAGGATAGAAAATATCCCATATTAAATGCACTTAAACCACAAACTAAAGCCCAAGTGATGTCATTTCTTGGAATGACAGGCAAATAGCGTTTGGTTTACCATTGGCTATGAAAGATCAGGTCCAGTGGACACCTGAGGACGAAGAAGCCTTTACCAACATTGACAACAACAGGTGTCCTCCAACTTCCAAACTATACAAAACCTTCTATCCAAATGGTAGACTGTAAAGCAGGCCATATGACTTCAGTGCTGATGCAACCCTATGGAGATAAAACGAAACCAGTGGCCTACTATTCCTCTAAATTAGACTGCGTGTCCAGAGCACTAACACCATGCCTACAAGCAGTGATAGCGGTAGAAATGGCAGTTAAGGCAATCACATTAGAGAGATGTGTGGGCTTAAACCCAGCCACACTCCTCCCAAGTACTGAGGATGGCGAGCCTCATGACTGTGTCGCAGTGATAGAAGCAGCTGTTTTACCCAGACCAGATCTCGCTGATACACCGTTGACAAAGCCAGATTTAGAATTCTTCGTAGATGCGTCCTGCACAAAACAAACGCAATAGGACATTAGTTATACAAAAGGAAGTAGTAGAAGCAAAACCACTTCCTTAACATCTGTCAGCACAAGCTGCAGAATTGATAGCATTAACTGCTGCATGCAAACCAGCCAAAGGGAAAACTGTCACAATTTATACAAACAGCCAATATGCTTTCTCCACAATAACTACATTTGCAGCACAGTGGAACAGGAGAGGCATGGTTACTTCTACAGATAAACCTATTAATCACCAACAGTTGACTAGGAACCTCCTAGCTGCTGTACAACTCCATAAGAAAATAGCTATCTGCAAGTGTGCTGCACACACATCTAACAAGGACCCTATTGCCATTGGCGATGCAAAAGCTGACTAAGCGGCCAAACTAGCAGCGAAACAAACATATAAAGAACAATGTTTATTAACACCAGAGACACGAGACACTGAACTACGAAAACAAATGCAAAATAGGGCTCCAAAAAATTAAAAACACAAGTGGTATAACCACCACTGCAAACCAGATAATGACGATCTCTTCAGGTGACCTGAAGGGAAACTTATTCTCCCATCCTCTCTCCACAAATATGTAGATATACAGGTGCTGGTCATACAACTAGAATATCATAAAAAAGTTTATTTATTTCAGTAATTCCATTCAAAAAGTGAAACTTGTATATTATATTCATTAATTACACGCAGACTGATATATTTCAAATGTTGATTTCTCTTAATTTTGATGATTATACCCGAATACTAAAATTTACTTTCATCAGAGAACATAACTTTGGACCACTCAGCAGCAGTCCAGTCCTTTTTGTCTTTAGCCCAGGCGAGACGCTTCTGACGCTGTCTCTTGTTTAAGAGTGGGTTGACACAAGGGATGCGACAGCTGAAACCCATGTCTTGCATACGTCTGTGCATGGTGGTTCTTGAAGCACTGACTCCAGCTGCAGTCCACTCTTTGGGAATCTCCCCCACATTTTTGAATGGGTTTCGTTTCACAGTCCTCTCCAGGGTGCGGTTATCCCTATTGCTTGTGCGCTTTTTTTCTACCACATCTTTCCTTCCCTTCGTCTCTCTATTGATGTGCTTGGACACAGAGCTCTGTGAACCGCCAGCCTCTTCAGCAATGACCTTTTGTGTCTTGCCCTCCTTGTGCAAGGTGTCAATGGTCGTCTTTTTGACAACTGTCAGGTCAGCAGTCTTCCCCATGATTGTGTAGCCTACAGAACTAGACTGAGGGACCATTTAAAGGCCTTTGTAGGTGTTTTGAGCTAATTAGCTGATTAGAGTGTGGCACCAATGTGTCTTCAATATTGAACCTTTCCACGATATCCTAATTTTCTGAGATACTAAATTTGGGATTTTCATTAGTATTCAGGTATAATCATCAAAATTAAGAGAAATAAGCATTTGAAATATATCCGTCTGTATGTAATGAATGAACATAATATACAAGTTTCACTTTTTGAATGGAATTACTGAAATAAATAAACTTTTTCATGATATTCTAATTATATGACCAGCACCTGTATGTAACCACCCCCACCGCCGTCAAAATTGCTGAAAGAACATCCTGGGTTCATCTGTCCCACTGCAAAAGGGCCGAAGTCGATCTCATAGATTCATAGCGTGAAGCTTGGGCTACAACGGGAGCTGAAAACAGTAGGTACAGTTGTCTCAAACCCAGTGAAGAATTTGAGGGCTGGGAATCTATATTTAGGAGATAGATTTCTACCTTTTGCAAGAAGGGAAGATGCCATCACTGACTGATGATGAGAGGCAGCGAGACCACAGGAGACGACGTTGGCTGCGATGTCAACAGTGTGAGTTGTTTACATGTGCAGTCCTAATCGTTGTCCTAGTCGTAGCATTACTGGTACGGTGACTGATAATTCACAATAAAGAGGGACTTGACCGATCACCTAGACATGAGATAGACCATGAGAGTGAACATGACAATTTGTGGTACCAGACAGTTTCCAATTATCAAGACAACACACAAATCAGAGCAGTTATGTGTTCTAAATGACCTAATTCCACTCCAACCAGCCCCATCCTTACACCATGGCCCGCTCAGGTAAATGCCACATTGAGTGCGTTCATGGAAGAAACATACTCTATTAATGGCATATACAACATGACAGCGCCATGACAGAAGTATAATTGGGTAAGTAATTGTACAACGATGCATTCTAGATGGCCCAGTGCGTTCTCTAAAGAAATGAATCTGACTATAACTAGAGAAGTCATGAGCCATGGATATGGGAAACTGGCACCACAAGTGCCTCTTCGCATGCAGAGATACTGTCTGGATAATTCAAATGTAAATTTGGGGAATTATACCAATTGTTATAGATAGATTACAATCCCGGCAGCCTGTAAGATATGCAGATAAAGCAATGACCTGTCCTATGAACAGTCTAGCGATTACCTAGTGGGGAGGTGACAATGCGTTTGTGCTGACAATCAATTTGGCTGCCCTTAACCTGAAGGGCACAGATGTGACAGTTTATGCACCATGTGAGGGAGGGTACGGCTGCCCTACCAATATAGTCTGGGTATGCGGTAAACGCAGTTACCTCTACCTACTTAAAGGTTGGTGCGGGCGCTGTCACCTTGCCTATCCGATCAATGCCGTCCAAATTTATTCAGATCTAACGTATAACCCACATGTTCAGTCAGCACGAACAAAACGTGACAGAGTCTCCGCCAACATCAGATTCGGTTCTGGGTTTTTCCCATGGTATAGTGTTGTGAAAAACGCTTGTGAAATCAATAGATTGGCAGTTGACTTAGAGAACTTGACAGCCTTGATGGATGAAGGAGTTCAGGCCCTGACCCTCGAACTGAAAGCCTTAAGACTAATGACTTTCCAAAATAGAATGGCATTAGATTTGCTGTTAGCCAAATGAGTGGGAACCTGTGTGACTCATGCTGCACGTGGATCCCAGATGCGACTCAAAACTTAACCTCCCTGCATGACCACCCGAAGATCTACTAGAAGAACTGAAAAAGAGATTCTCTAGATGAGTCTGGTTGGGATCTGTGGATTTGGCTTAAATCTGGACCGTGGTTCCATGTTGTAATGAAATTTGCTATACCAGTGATAGCCATACTGATCCTGTTTTGTCTGTTCACTACATGTGTCATGCTGTGTCTCAGAGCCATATTATATAGAACTATTCACTTTACAGTAGCACAGTATGTTCTGCTCCAGGAGGACAGATATTCTGTCGACTCATTCGATAAAGACGACCAAGTGTAAATAGAATGTGAAGTGAACCTTTTATGATCTCTGTTGTGAAAATCTAGCCAAGTGTAAGTGAGTGATGTTATCAAGAGATGTACACACATGCAGGAGTGATTTTTATCTTTAATAATGATCATACAGTATATAACTACATATACTCTCTTGTGTTTTTCTCTTTGACACTCCCTAATCGTATATCTCTCTCTTTATATTTTCATGTCACCTCCTAAGATGACGACATGCTGTGTGCAACGACGTCAGTGAGGAAGCAAGACAATGTGGATGGTTCCCCCAAATGACTATACCTGCCATTACAGTTTTTGCGTACACATGTGAAAGCATCTGGATAACAAAGAACAGACAAATCATTCAATAAATAGCGTTATATGTAATGATTCAATGCTGTTTGTATGAACTTACATGCTGAGCGAACTCTGTAAAGTTTCCACTCAGGAAGAACGTGCACAGAACTTGTAAAAAAGTAACCAAGCCCCAACAGCAGCACTCACTGAAGGACAAAGATTGAGCATGCACACTGCACCGATTGATGAAAGAACTGTGGTTGTGTCAGTTCTCGCAAATCAGCGCACGAACAATGGACACCGCGTGCCTGGGTGCATGAAGAGGGTGCTCAGCAGATGTGAGCAGAAGAGAAATCTTTTGTATGCCTGTATAAATGCTTCAACATTTCTTGACTCTGGAGTCACTTGTTCAGCTCTGTACTGTGCATGTGATTGTGTGAGGTGTTGTAACACATGTGCAACTAATCATCACCATTGGCTTGACAAGAAAAGAAAATAAGGGAATCGGATGTGACAACTGTGAATAAGAGACAAGCCCAAAAAAGGGCCGTGCAGATACAGAATGAAGACGGAACTTTGTTGTTTTATGTGATGTTTTAGCTTGTATTCTGCAATACCTTTAATTACCATAAGTCACAAGCTGTTTCTTGTTTAACCTCTTAAGACCCAAGCTCTTGTTTGATATGCATAAACCTATGTGTGTAGAACTTCATCATTGAACATCTTAAAAACATGAGCTAACCAGCATTTTTACCATGTGTTTTCTAATGTCTTATCAAAGTATGCAAGACTGAGCAAATTTGATCTCTGAAGCAGATAATTTCAAAAAGAAATTGTCAGCCAGTGTCATCCGACAAGCAAAACTCTTGTCAGAAAGAGCCTGAAACTGCATTTATGTCTTGGAATATTGTATAAACAATAAAACTTACATATGTTGATGTTACTCGGATAATATACTGTATCAATTATATCGCTTCGACCTATTCAGCTCTCCCAAATGACATGTCAGTGTCTTTTAGTAACTTCTAATAAGTCATAAGTGATTCTTGGCCAAGGTGTTTGCCTCACAATGACACATTTGTAGGTTATGAGCAATACAACTGTGGGACTAAGCTCCATAATTACAGAGTAGGATTGAGTTATGCTGCTTGTTCATCACATTATAATTACAGTGTATATCAGGGTGCATGTGCTGAAAAACAATGCTTTCTGTGTTCATACTGTGTGTGCTGGTGGCAATGTGTGGCAATACGCAGTATGTTTGTGACGGCTCATGCTCTGTGGCTATGCGGGCGGACCCGAACGAAAAGGGAGACAAGGAGAAGGGTTAAAGGAAGCAGGTTTTATTCAGGGTAGGTGGGGGAGTGATGGGCACCAGGAGGCAGAGGAATCCGGTGCAGGGGTGCCAGTCGTGGAGGAAGATCCCGGTGACGGTGCTTGGAGGAAACGGTGCTCAGGGGACGGTGCTCGCAAGTGGTTTTCCCGTGGAGGTTCCCAGGTGGAGGTGCTCGAGTGGTGATCCTTCTAGTGAGGGTGCTCGTGACTATGGATTCCCGTTATGTGGTCTCGTAGACGAAAGGGCTGGCATGCAGGATGAAAGCTGGGTGCTGGAGCCAAGGAGGGACGCTGGAAGTACACAGATACAACACTATTAACTCGAAACTCGAATCACAGACTTAGCAAAAGGCTCGACATAAGTGCAGCAGCTAAGCGGCCTGACGGTACCACTAGGGGGGTATCGCAATCATCTGGCGCTGGAGTCCTGTGAGATGATTGCTTTTAAGGTCATCTACTGATGAGCAGATGGGCCACAGCTGCCAGCATGAGAGAGTCCTTCCCCAATCGGCTCCGCCCAGCCTGCAGAGAAATAACACGCCCACCAAGACACAGAAAAGCAGGAAAAACCCAGAAACACAGTGAACACAGTCTATGACCCTCACAATGTTATGACAAATGTGCATATCTAAGCATTAAAACAGAGCAGTTTCAAATGTTCGTAGAATGTACAGCGTTTGTTACTTGTGTGACCTGCAGCTCTGAAATAAAGCATAAAGCCTCTTGACAATGCAAAATAATGCTGCAGAAGATGAGCTTTATGTAAAGTTCTTTTAAGGAAGCAAAGGGGATGTGTATCAGTTCCTCTCACATTCCTCCCATCATCCTTCTGACAAAAGATATAAAATTTCTCGTAAGGTCCATCAAGGATATTTTCCTGGAACAATGTTGTATGGTGTGCCAAATGAGTTGGCATGGCAAAATGGAGCTGTGAAGCACATGTTTTCTTTTTAGTGGTAGTAGAATACAATACTATAGTACTATGAAGCAAGTCTAACATACCCAGAGTATGTTTTCATTTCTGCAATTCTACAATTTCATTTAGCAGATGCTTTTATCCAAAGTGACGTACATCTGAGAGGGCACAACGCAAGCAAGGATCTATTTAGGAGACAACAACCTGGATAAGTACCAGAAAACAAGTTCAAGTGTGATAGGACAATGATGCCTGCAGGCAATGTGGGAGGTAGTAGGGATTTGATTTAATATTTTTTTTCCAGTCTGTCAAGTGCAGAGGTGTTCAGTGAGGGGCTGGGTGTAAGAGATTTGAATCTGATGAGGGCAGCAACTGGAAGCAAGTGAAGCAATCCGAACAGTGTTTGATCTTGCATGTGGGGAGGCCTGCTAGTAAGGAGTTATTGTTGTGCTGCATGTTCAGACAGAAAGGGCCCCTTGTTCTACAGGGTGAATTGATACAGCAGCAAAGGCCTTTTTTGGCTTTACTAAACCTCCAGCTCCCGCAAGACATCCTGAGGTTTCTGAGCCTGGACGCACACATCGCCACATGAAAGATGAAGATGTCAATGTAGTCCTTTTATGCTGCTTGCAAAAAAGACAAATGAATAGTCCAGCAATAAAAATAAAACCTTTTGTCATGGTGATGTGGAGGATTCATTCAGTCACTTTCAATCATCATTAAATCATTCCTATGCTGTAAGACACTTTTAACCGTATTCTTGCCCAAACTGGTGAGCCGGATTACTGCAAACCTTATCAAGTCAACAGGTAAGCTGTAAGGCTTTAGTGTTTTATTCAGTGCTTATTTTAGGATCGTATGGCGATACAATGACTTTTTAAAAAGTTTCACTCTATGAACTCTTACCTTCCCCTTTCACTATCTGTGTACTGAGGCCTGCGGGGATCTTCCAGGAATGCTGACATCATTTTATAAAAGAACAGACCTGTGAATAGGTGGTGTCTTGCTCTTTTATCTAGAACTTAACCTGCTGCAGATCAGGTTAGGTGTCCAGCATAAGCTACTACGGTGATGTATTCTAGCGAGAAGGGAACCACCATTGTAGTCCTTAAAATACACTTGAAGTTACCTGGTTAACCCCTTACCCTGTCTGTGAGCTCATGTACCTCAAAATACTACCACAAAGCTGCTAACTGATTAATTCATGTTTTGTTTCTATGGCTTTAACATCTATTTGAATGCAATGCTTTGTTTTTAATGTCTTAATATCTTGCATTTATTCTTTGATTTTAATGTCATTTCAATGTTCCTTTCTAAATGTATTTCTATGCCTCTGTAAAGCACCTTGAGTTGACTTGTGTATGAATGATGCTATACAAATAAAATTGCCTTGCCTTGTTCAGATTAATTAAAATCACAACAGAAATGTTACAGTACATGGGGACAACGGGCAATAAAAACTTAGATTTACAGTAAACCATCAAACGAGGCAGGTTCCCTTTTGTTGTGATGCTAAAGGTTTAAAGATTTAACAGTGTTATACTGTTGAGGTAGATCAACATCCATGTTCCATAACCTGCCTCGAATTTATGCAGAGAAGGGTAAAATCCATTTTTAGGCCTTTCAGACAGTTACTTCATTCTAGGCCTTTGGATGAGAAATTCATTAAAATACTAGAAGTCTGGGAATTTTGGAAATCTGTCTAGCCTCCCTTCTGTTCAGTCAAAACTTATATGAAAATTAGTATTCTAAGCTCTTACTGGCTAGTTGAGCCACAAAGTTGGCTGGTGACATGACCAA